>NW_027193486.1:0-246379 GCF_032444005.1 Ranitomeya imitator | reverse complement strand
ACATGCTCACCGGTTTGCCACATGATGTAGGCCTATGGACTGAACAAGAAACCACCAAAAATTTTAACCAGTCATCGTTCTCACAACACTGAGGACCAGTCATTCGAAATGACTTCTCCATGCATTTTATGCATTGGTAAAAGCACTATGATGAAAAGTGTGATATGTTTTCAGGTATCTCCTATACTAATAGAGCCACATGCTTCACCGGTTTGCCACATGATGTAGGCTAATGGACTGAACAAGAAACCACCAAAAATTTTAACCAGTCATCGTTCTCACAACACTGAGGACCAGTCATTCGAAATGACTTCTCCATGCATTTTATGCATTGGTAAAAGCACTATGATGAAAAGTGTGATATGTTTTCAGGTATCTCCTATACTAATAGAGCCACATGCTCACCGGTTTGCCACATGATGTAGGCCTATGGACTGAACAAGAAACCACCAAAAATTTTAACCAGTCATCGTTCTCACAACACTGAGGACCAGTCATTCGAAATGACTTCTCCATGCATTTTATGCATTGGTAAAAGCACTATGATGAAAAGTGTGATATGTTTTCAGGTATCTCCTATACTAATAGAGCCACATGCTCACCGGTTTGCCACATGATGTAGGCCTATGGACTGAACAAGAAACCACCAAAAATTTTAACCAGTCATCGTTCTCACAACACTGAGGACCAGTCATTCGAAATGACTTCTCCATGCATTTTATGCATTGGTAAAAGCACTATGATGAAAAGTATGATATGTTTTCAGGTATCTCCTATACTAATAGAGCCACATGCTCACCGGTTTGCCACATGATGTAGGCCTATGGACTGAACAAGAAACCACCAAAAATTTTAACCAGTCATCGTTCACAACACTGAGGACCAGTCATTCGAAATGACTTCTCCATGCATTTTATGCATTGGTAAAAGCACTATGATGAAAAGTGTGATATGTTTTCAGGTATCTCCTATACTAATAGAGCCACATGCTCACCGTTTGCCACATGATGTAGGCCTATGGACTGAACAAGAAACCACCAAAAATTTTAACCAGTCATCGTTCTCACAACACTGAGGACCAGTCATTCGAAATGACTTCTCCATGCATTTTATGCATTGGTAAAAGCACTATGATGAAAAGTGTGATATGTTTTCAGGTATCTCCTATACTAATAGAGCCACATGCTCACCGGTTTGCCACATGATGTAGGCCTATGGACTGAACAAGAAACCACCAAAAATTTTAACCAGTCATCGTTCTCACAACACTGAGGACCAGTCATTCGAAATGACTTCTCCATGCATTTTATGCATTGGTAAAAGCACTATGATGAAAAGTGTGATATGTTTTCAGGTATCTCCTATACTAATAGAGCCACATGCTCACCGGTTTGCCACATGATGTAGGCCTATGGACTGAACAAGAAACCACCAAAAATTTTAACCAGTCATCGTTCTCACAACACTGAGGACCAGTCATTCGAAATGACTTCTCCATGCATTTTATGCATTGGTAAAAGCACTATGATGAAAAGTGTGATATGTTTTCAGGTATCTCCTATACTAATAGAGCCACATGCTCACAGCGGTTTGCCACATGATGTAGGCCTATGTACTGAACAAGAAACCACCAAAAATTTTAACCAGTCATCGTTCTCACAACACTGAGGACCCAGTCATTCGAAATGACTTCTCCATGCATTTTATGCATTGGTAAAAACACTATGATGAAAAGTGTGATATGTTTTCAGGTATCTCCTATACTAATAGAGCCACATGCTCACCGGTTTGCCACATGATGTAGGCCTATGGACTGAACAAGAAACCACCAAAAATTTTAACCAGTCATCGTTCTCACAACACTGAGGACCAGTCATTCGAAATGACTTCTCCATGCATTTTATGCATTGGTAAAAGCATCTATGATGAAAAGTGTGATATGTTTTCAGGTATCTCCTATACTAATAGAGCCACATGCTCACCGGTTTGCCACATGATGTAGGCCTATGGACTGAACAAGAAACCACCAAAAATTTAACCAGTCATCGTTCTCACAACACTGAGGACCAGTCATTCGAAATGACTTCTCCATGCATTTTATGCATTGGTAAAAGCAGCTATGATGAAAAGTGTGATATGTTTTCAGGTATCTCCTATACTAATAGAGCCACATGCTCACCGGTTTGCCACATGATGTAGGCCTATGGACTGAACAAGAAACCACCAAAAATTTTAACCAGTCATCGTTCTCACAACACTGAGGACCAGTCATCTCGAAATGACTTCTCCATGCATTTTATGCATTGGTAAAAGCACTATGATGAAAAGTGTGATATGTTTTCAGGTAATCTCCTATACTAATAGAGCCACATGCTCACCGGTTTGCCACATGACGTAGGCCTATGGACTGAACAAGAAACCACCAAAAATTTTAACCAGTCATCGTTCTCACAACACTGAGGACCAGTCATTCGAAATGACTTCTCCAGTCATTTTATGCATTGGTAAAAGCACTATGATGAAAAGTGTGATATATTTTCAGGTATCTCCTATACTAATAGAGCCACATGCTCACACGGTTTGCCACATGATGTAGGCCTATGGACTGAACAAGAAACCACCAAAAATTTTAACCAGTCATCGTTCTCACAACACTGAGGACCAGTCATTCGAAATGACTTCTCCATGCATTTTATGCATTGGTAAAAGCACTATGATGAAAAGTGTGATATGTTTTCAGGTATCTCCTATACTAATAGAGCCACATGCTCACTCGGTTTGCCACATGATGTAGGCCTATGGACTGAACAAGAAACCACCAAAAATTTTAACCAGTCATCGTTCTCACAACACTGAGGACCAGTCATTCGAAATGACTTCTCCATGCATTTTATGCATTGGTAAAAGCACTATGATGAAAAGTGTGATATGTTTTCAGGTATCTCCTATACTAATAGAGCCACATGCTCACCGGTTTGCCACATGATGTAGGCCTATGGACTGAACAAGAAACCACCAAAAATTTTAACCAGTCATCGTTCTCACAACACTGAGGACCAGTCATTCGAAATGACTTCTCCATGCATTTTATGCATTGGTAAAAGCACTATGATGAAAAGTGTGATATTGTTTTCAGGTATCTCCTATACTAATAGAGCCACATGCTCACCGGTTTGCCACATGATGTAGGCCTATGGACTGAACAAGAAACCACCAAAAATTTTAACCAGTCATCGTTCTCACAACACTGAGGACCAGTCATTCGAAATGACTTCTCCATGCATTTTATGCATTGGTAAAAGCACTATGATGAAAAGTGTGATATGTTTTCAGGTATCTCCTATACTAATAGAGCCACATGCTCACCGGTTTGCCACATGATGTAGGCCTATGGACTGAACAAGAAACCACCAAAAATTTTAACCAGTCATCGTTCTCACAACACTGAGGACCAGTCATTCGAAATGACTTCTCCAGTCATTTTATGCATTGGTAAAAGCACTATGATGAAAAGTGTGATATGTTTTCAGGTATCTCCTATACTAATAGAGCCACATGCTCACCGGTTTGCCACATGATGTAGGCCTATGGACTGAACAAGAAACCACCAAAAATTTTAACCAGTCATCGTTCTCACAACACTGAGGACCAGTCATTCGAAATGACTTCTCCATGCATTTTATGCATTGGTAAAAGCACTATGATGAAAAGTGTGATATGTTTTCAGGTATCTCCTATACTAATAGAGCCACATGCTCACCGGTTTGCCACATGATGTAGGCCTATGTACTGAACAAGAAACCACAAAAATTTTAACCAGTCATCGTTCTCACAACACTGAGGACCAGTCATTCGAAATGACTTCTCCATGCATTTTATGCATTGGTAAAAGCACTATGATGAAAAGTGTGATATGTTTTCAGGTATCTCCTATACTAATAGAGCCACATGCTCACCGGTTTGCCACATGATGTAGGCCTATGGACTGAACAAGAAACCACTAAAATTTTAACCAGTCATCGTTCTCACAACACTGAGGACCAGTCATTCGAAATGACTTCTCCATGCATTTTATGCATTGGTAAAAGCACTATGATGAAAAGTGTGATATGTTTTCAGGTATCTCCTATACTAATAGAGCCACATGCTCACCGGTTTGCCACATGATGTAGGCCTATGGACTGAACAAGAAACCACCAAAAATTTTAACCAGTCATCGTTCTCACAACACTGAGGACCAGTCATTCGAAATGACTTCTCCATTGCATTTTATGCATTGGTAAAAGCACTATGATGAAAAGTGTGATATGTTTTCAGGTATCTCCTATACTAATAGAGCCACATGCTCACCGGTTTGCCACATGATGTAGGCCTATGGACTGAACAAGAAACCACCAAAAATTTTAACCAGTCATCGTTCTCACAACACTGAGGACCAGTCATTCGAAATGACTTCTCCAGTCATTTTATGCATTGGTAAAAGCACTATGATGAAAAGTGCTGATATATTTTCAGGTATCTTCCTATACTAATAGAGCCACATGCTCACCGGTTTGCCACATGATGTAGGCCTATGGACTGAACAAGAAACCACCAAAAATTTTAACCAGTCATCGTTCTCACAACACTGAGGACCAGTCATTCGAAATGACTTCTCCATGCATTTTATGCATTGGTAAAAGCACTATGATGAAAAGTGTGATATGTTTTCAGGTATCTCCTATACTAATAGAGCCACATGCTCACACGGTTTGCCACATGATGTAGGCCTATGGACTGAACAAGAAACCACCAAAAATTTTAACCAGTCATCGTTCTCACAACACTGAGGACCAGTCATTCGAAATGACTTCTCCATGCATTTTATGCATTGGTAAAAGCACTATGATGAAAAGTGTGATATGTTTTCAGGTATCTCCTATACTAATAGAGCCACATGCTCACTCGGTTTGCCACATGATGTAGGCTAATGGACTGAACAAGAAACCACCAAAAATTTTAACCAGTCATCGTTCTCACAACACTGAGGACCAGTCATTCGAAATGACTTCTCCATGCATTTTATGCATTGGTAAAAGCACTATGATGAAAAGTGTGATATGTTTTCAGGTATCTCTATACTAATAGAGCCACATGCTCACCGGTTTGCCACATGATGTAAGGCCTATGGACTGAACAAGAAACCACCAAAAATTTTATCCAGTCATCGTTCTCACAACACTGAGGACCAGTCATTCGAAATGACTTCTCCATGCATTTTATGCATTGGTAAAAGCATTATGATGAAAAGTGTGATATGTTTTTCAGGTATCTCCTATACTAATAGAGCCACATGCTCACCGGTTTGCCACATGATGTAGGCCTATGGACTGAACAAGAAACCACCAAAAATTCTAATCCAGTCATCGTTCTCCACAACACTGAGGACCAGTCATTCGAAATGACTTCTCCATGCATTTTATGCATTGGTAAAAGCACTATGATGAAAAGTGTGATATGTTTTCAGGTATCTCCTATACTAATAGAGCCACATGCTCACCGGTTTGCCACATGATGTAGGCCTATGGACTGAACAAGAAACCACCAAAAATTTTAACCAGTCATCGTTCTCACAACACTGAGGACCAGTCATTCGAAATGACTTCTCCATGCATTTTATGCATGGTAAAAGCACTATGATGAAAAGTGTGATATGTTTTCAGGTATCTCCTATACTATAGAGCCACATGCTCACCGGTTTGCCACATGATGTAGGACCTATGGTACTGAACAAGAAACCACCAAAAATTTTAACCAGTCATCGTTCTCACAACACTGAGGACCAGTCATTCGAAATGACTTCTCCATGCATTTTATGCATTGGTAAAAGCACTATGATGAAAGTGTGATATGTTTTCAGGTATCTCCTATACTAATAGAGCCACATGCTCACCGGTTTGCCACATGATGTAGGCCTATGGACTGAACAAGAAACCACCAAAAATTTTAACCAGTCATCGTTCTCACAACACTGAGGACCAGTCATTCGAAATGACTTCTCCATGCATTTTATGCATTGGTAAAAAGCACTATGATGAAAAGTGTGATATGTTTTCAGGTATCTCCTATACTAATAGAGCCACATGCTCACCGGTTTGCCACATGATGTAGGCCTATGGACTGAACAAGAAACCACCAAAAATTTTAACCAGTCATCGTTCTCACAACACTGAGGACCAGTCATTCGAAATGACTTCTCCATGCATTTTATGCATTGGTAAAAGCATTATGATGAAAAGTGTGATATGTTTTCAGGTATCTCCTATACTAATAGAGCCACATGCTCACCGGTTTGCCACATGATGTAGGCCTATGGACTGAACAAGAACCACCAAAAATTCTAACCAGTCATCGTTCTCACAACACTGAGGACCAGTCATTCGAAATGACTTCTCCATGCATTTTATGCATTGGTAAAAGCACTATGATGAAAAGTGTGATATGTTTTCAGGTATCTCCTATACTAATAGAGCCACATGCTCACCGGTTTGCCACATGATGTAGGCCTATGGACTGAACAAGAAACCACCAAAAATTTTAACCAGTCATCGTTCTCACAACACTGAGGACCAGTCATTCGAAATGACTTCTCCATGCATTTTATGCATTGGTAAAAAGCACTATGATGAAAAGTGTGATATGTTTTCAGGTATCTCCTATACTAATAGAGCCACATGCTCACCGGTTTGCCACATGATGTAGGCCTATGGACTGAACAAGAAACCACCAAAAATTTTAACCAGTCATCGTTCTCACAACACTGAGGACCAGTCATTCGAAATGACTTCTCCATGCATTTTATGCATTGGTAAAAGCACTATGATGAAAAGTGTGATATGTTTTCAGGTATCTCCTATACTAATAGAGCCACATGCTCACTGGTTTGCCACATGATGTAGACCTATGGACTGAACAAGAAACCACCAAAAATTTTAACCAGTCATCGTTCTCACACAACACTGAGGACCAGTCATTCGAAATGACTTCTCCATGCATTTTATGCATTGGTAAAAGCACTATGATGAAAAGTGTGATATGTTTTCAGGTATCTCCTATACTAATAGAGCCACATGCTCACCGGTTTGCCACATGATGTAGGCCTATGGACTGAACAAGAAACCACCAAAAATTTTAACCAGTCATCGTTCTCACAACACTGAGGACCAGTCATTCGAAATGACTTCTCCATGCATTTTATGCATTGGTAAAAGCACTATGATGAAAAGTGTGATATGTTTTCAGGTATCTCCTATACTAATAGAGCCACATGCTCACCGGTTTGCCACATGATGTAGGCCTATGGACTGAACAAGAAACCACCAAAAATTTTAACCAGTCATCGTTCTCACAACACTGAGGACCAGTCATTCGAAATGACTTCTCCATGCATTTTATGCATTGGTAAAAGCACTATGATGAAAAGTGTGATATGTTTTCAGGTATCTCCTATACTAATAGAGCCACATGCTCACCGGTTTGCCACATGATGTAGGCCTATGGACTGAACAAGAAACCACCAAAAATTTTAAACCAGTCATCGTTCTCACAACACTGAGGACCAGTCATTCGAAATGACTTCTCCATGCATTTTATGCATTGGTAAAAGCACTATGATGAAAAGTGTGATATGTTTTCAGGTATCTCCTATACTAATAGAGCCACATGCTCACCGGTTTGCCACATGATGTAGGCCTATGGACTGAACAAGAAACCACCAAAAATTTTAACCAGTCATCGTTCTCACAACACTGAGACCAGTCATTCGAAATGACTTCTCCATGCATTTTATGCATTGGTAAAAGCACTATGATGAAAAGTGTGATATGTTTTCAGGTATCTCCTATACTAATAGAGCCACATGCTCACCGGTTTGCCACATGATGTAGGCCTATGGACTGAACAAGAAACCACCAAAAATTTTAACCAGTCATCGTTCTCACAACACTGAGGACCAGTCATTCGAAATGACTTCTCCATGCATTTTATGCATTGGTAAAAGCACTATGATGAAAAGTGTGATATGTTTTCAGGTATCTCCTATACTAATAGAGCCACATGCTCACCGGTTTGCCACATGATGTAGGCCTATGGACTGAACAAGAAACCACCAAAAATTTTAACCAGTCATCGTTCTCACAACACTGAGGACCAGTCATTCGAAATGACTTCTCCATGCATTTTATGCATTGGTAAAAGCACTATGATGAAAAGTGTGATATGTTTTCAGGTATCTCCTATACTAATAGAGCCACATGCTCACCGGTTTGCCACATGATGTAGGCCTATGGACTGAACAAGAAACCACCAAAAATTTTAACCAGTCATCGTTCTCACAACACTGAGGACCAGTCATTCGAAATGACTTCTCCATGCATTTTATGCATTGGTAAAAGCACTATGATGAAAAGTGTGATATGTTTTCAGGTATCTCCTATACTAATAGAGCCACATGCTCACCGGTTTGCCACATGATGTAGGCCTATGGACTGAACAAGAAACCACCAAAAATTTTAACCAGTCATCGTTCTCACAACACTGAGGACCAGTCATTCGAAATGACTTCTCCATGCATTTTATGCATTGGTAAAAGCACTATGATGAAAAGTGTGATATGTTTTCAGGTATCTCCTATACTAATAGAGCCACATGCTCACCGGTTTGCCACATGATGTAGGCCTATGGACTGAACAAGAAACCACCAAAAATTTTAACCAGTCATCGTTCTCACAACACTGAGGACCAGTCATTCGAAATGACTTCTCCATGCATTTTATGCATTGGTAAAAGCACTATGATGAAAAGTGTGATATGTTTTCAGGTATCTCCTATACTAATAGAGCCACATGCTCACCGGTTTGCCACATGATGTAGGCCTATGGACTGAACAAGAAACCACCAAAAATTTTAACCAGTCATCGTTCTCACAACACTGAGGACCAGTCATTCGAAATGACTTCTCCATGCATTTTATGCATTGGTAAAAGCACTATGATGAAAAGTGTGATATGTTTTCAGGTATCTCCTATACTAATAGAGCCACATGCTCACCGGTTTGCCACATGATGTAGGCCTATGGACTGAACAAGAAACCACCAAAAATTTTAACCAGTCATCGTTCTCACAACACTGAGGACCAGTCATTCGAAATGACTTCTCCATGCATTTTATGCATTGGTAAAAGCACTATGATGAAAAGTGTGATATGTTTTCAGGTATCTCCTATACTAATAGAGCCACATGCTCACCGGTTTGCCACATGATGTAGGCCTATGGACTGAACAAGAAACCACCAAAAATTTTAACCAGTCATCGTTCTCACAACACTGAGGACCAGTCATTCGAAATGACTTCTCCATGCATTTTATGCATTGGTAAAAGCACTATGATGAAAAGTGTGATATGTTTTCAGGTATCTCCTATACTAATAGAGCCACATGCTCACCGGTTTGCCACATGATGTAGGCCTATGGACTGAACAAGAAACCACCAAAAATTTTAACCAGTCATCGTTCTCACAACACTGAGGACCAGTCATTCGAAATGACTTCTCCATGCATTTTATGCATTGGTAAAAGCACTATGATGAAAAGTGTGATATGTTTTCAGGTATCTCCTATACTAATAGAGCCACATGCTCACCGGTTTGCCACATGATGTAGGCCTATGGACTGAACAAGAAACCACCAAAAATTTTAACCAGTCATCGTTCTCACAACACTGAGGACCAGTCATTCGAAATGACTTCTCCATGCATTTTATGCATTGGTAAAAGCACTATGATGAAAAGTGTGATATGTTTTCAGGTATCTCCTATACTAATAGAGCCACATGCTCACCGGTTTGCCACATGATGTAGGCCTATGGACTGAACAAGAAACCACCAAAAATTTTAACCAGTCATCGTTCTCACAACACTGAGGACCAGTCATTCGAAATGACTTCTCCATGCATTTTATGCATTGGTAAAAGCACTATGATGAAAAGTGTGATATGTTTTCAGGTATCTCCTATACTAATAGAGCCACATGCTCACCGGTTTGCCACATGATGTAGGCCTATGGACTGAACAAGAAACCACCAAAAATTTTAACCAGTCATCGTTCTCACAACACTGAGGACCAGTCATTCGAAATGACTTCTCCATGCATTTTATGCATTGGTAAAAGCACTATGATGAAAAGTGTGATATGTTTTCAGGTATCTCCTATACTAATAGAGCCACATGCTCACCGGTTTGCCACATGATGTAGGCCTATGGACTGAACAAGAAACCACCAAAAATTTTAACCAGTCATCGTTCTCACAACACTGAGGACCAGTCATTCGAAATGACTTCTCCATGCATTTTATGCATTGGTAAAAGCACTATGATGAAAAGTGTGATATGTTTTCAGGTATCTCCTATACTAATAGAGCCACATGCTCACCGGTTTGCCACATGATGTAGGCCTATGGACTGAACAAGAAACCACCAAAAATTTTAACCAGTCATCGTTCTCACAACACTGAGGACCAGTCATTCGAAATGACTTCTCCATGCATTTTATGCATTGGTAAAAGCACTATGATGAAAAGTGTGATATGTTTTCAGGTATCTCCTATACTAATAGAGCCACATGCTCACCGGTTTGCCACATGATGTAGGCCTATGGACTGAACAAGAAACCACCAAAAATTTTAACCAGTCATCGTTCTCACAACACTGAGGACCAGTCATTCGAAATGACTTCTCCATGCATTTTATGCATTGGTAAAAGCACTATGATGAAAAGTGTGATATGTTTTCAGGTATCTCCTATACTAATAGAGCCACATGCTCACCGGTTTGCCACATGATGTAGGCCTATGGACTGAACAAGAAACCACCAAAAATTTTAACCAGTCATCGTTCTCACAACACTGAGGACCAGTCATTCGAAATGACTTCTCCATGCATTTTATGCATTGGTAAAAGCACTATGATGAAAAGTGTGATATGTTTTCAGGTATCTCCTATACTAATAGAGCCACATGCTCACCGGTTTGCCACATGATGTAGGCCTATGGACTGAACAAGAAACCACCAAAAATTTTAACCAGTCATCGTTCTCACAACACTGAGGACCAGTCATTCGAAATGACTTCTCCATGCATTTTATGCATTGGTAAAAGCACTATGATGAAAAGTGTGATATGTTTTCAGGTATCTCCTATACTAATAGAGCCACATGCTCACCGGTTTGCCACATGATGTAGGCCTATGGACTGAACAAGAAACCACCAAAAATTTTAACCAGTCATCGTTCTCACAACACTGAGGACCAGTCATTCGAAATGACTTCTCCATGCATTTTATGCATTGGTAAAAGCACTATGATGAAAAGTGTGATATGTTTTCAGGTATCTCCTATACTAATAGAGCCACATGCTCACCGGTTTGCCACATGATGTAGGCCTATGGACTGAACAAGAAACCACCAAAAATTTTAACCAGTCATCGTTCTCACAACACTGAGGACCAGTCATTCGAAATGACTTCTCCATGCATTTTATGCATTGGTAAAAGCACTATGATGAAAAGTGTGATATGTTTTCAGGTATCTCCTATACTAATAGAGCCACATGCTCACCGGTTTGCCACATGATGTAGGCCTATGGACTGAACAAGAAACCACCAAAAATTTTAACCAGTCATCGTTCTCACAACACTGAGGACCAGTCATTCGAAATGACTTCTCCATGCATTTTATGCATTGGTAAAAGCACTATGATGAAAAGTGTGATATGTTTTCAGGTATCTCCTATACTAATAGAGCCACATGCTCACCGGTTTGCCACATGATGTAGGCCTATGGACTGAACAAGAAACCACCAAAAATTTTAACCAGTCATCGTTCTCACAACACTGAGGACCAGTCATTCGAAATGACTTCTCCATGCATTTTATGCATTGGTAAAAGCACTATGATGAAAAGTGTGATATGTTTTCAGGTATCTCCTATACTAATAGAGCCACATGCTCACCGGTTTGCCACATGATGTAGGCCTATGGACTGAACAAGAAACCACCAAAAATTTTAACCAGTCATCGTTCTCACAACACTGAGGACCAGTCATTCGAAATGACTTCTCCATGCATTTTATGCATTGGTAAAAGCACTATGATGAAAAGTGTGATATGTTTTCAGGTATCTCCTATACTAATAGAGCCACATGCTCACCGGTTTGCCACATGATGTAGGCCTATGGACTGAACAAGAAACCACCAAAAATTTTAACCAGTCATCGTTCTCACAACACTGAGGACCAGTCATTCGAAATGACTTCTCCATGCATTTTATGCATTGGTAAAAGCACTATGATGAAAAGTGTGATATGTTTTCAGGTATCTCCTATACTAATAGAGCCACATGCTCACCGGTTTGCCACATGATGTAGGCTAATGGACTGAACAAGAAACCACCAAAAATTTTAACCAGTCATCGTTCTCACAACACTGAGGACCAGTCATTCGAAATGACTTCTCCATGCATTTTATGCATTGGTAAAAGCACTATGATGAAAAGTGTGATATGTTTTCAGGTATCTCCTATACTAATAGAGCCACATGCTCACCGGTTTGCCACATGATGTAGGCCTATGGACTGAACAAGAAACCACCAAAAATTTTAACCAGTCATCGTTCTCACAACACTGAGGACCAGTCATTCGAAATGACTTCTCCATGCATTTTATGCATTGGTAAAAGCACTATGATGAAAAGTGTGATATGTTTTCAGGTATCTCCTATACTAATAGAGCCACATGCTCACCGGTTTGCCACATGATGTAGGCCTATGGACTGAACAAGAAACCACCAAAAATTTTAACCAGTCATCGTTCTCACAACACTGAGGACCAGTCATTCGAAATGACTTCTCCATGCATTTTATGCATTGGTAAAAGCACTATGATGAAAAGTGTGATATGTTTTCAGGTATCTCCTATACTAATAGAGCCACATGCTCACCGGTTTGCCACATGATGTAGGCCTATGGACTGAACAAGAAACCACCAAAAATTTTAACCAGTCATCGTTCTCACAACACTGAGGACCAGTCATTCGAAATGACTTCTCCATGCATTTTATGCATTGGTAAAAGCACTATGATGAAAAGTGTGATATGTTTTCAGGTATCTCCTATACTAATAGAGCCACATGCTCACCGGTTTGCCACATGATGTAGGCCTATGGACTGAACAAGAAACCACCAAAAATTTTAACCAGTCATCGTTCTCACAACACTGAGGACCAGTCATTCGAAATGACTTCTCCATGCATTTTATGCATTGGTAAAAGCACTATGATGAAAAGTGTGATATGTTTTCAGGTATCTCCTATACTAATAGAGCCACATGCTCACCGGTTTGCCACATGATGTAGGCCTATGGACTGAACAAGAAACCACCAAAAATTTTAACCAGTCATCGTTCTCACAACACTGAGGACCAGTCATTCGAAATGACTTCTCCATGCATTTTATGCATTGGTAAAAGCACTATGATGAAAAGTGTGATATGTTTTCAGGTATCTCCTATACTAATAGAGCCACATGCTCACCGGTTTGCCACATGATGTAGGCCTATGGACTGAACAAGAAACCACCAAAAATTTTAACCAGTCATCGTTCTCACAACACTGAGGACCAGTCATTCGAAATGACTTCTCCATGCATTTTATGCATTGGTAAAAGCACTATGATGAAAAGTGTGATATGTTTTCAGGTATCTCCTATACTAATAGAGCCACATGCTCACCGGTTTGCCACATGATGTAGGCCTATGGACTGAACAAGAAACCACCAAAAATTTTAACCAGTCATCGTTCTCACAACACTGAGGACCAGTCATTCGAAATGACTTCTCCATGCATTTTATGCATTGGTAAAAGCACTATGATGAAAAGTGTGATATGTTTTCAGGTATCTCCTATACTAATAGAGCCACATGCTCACCGGTTTGCCACATGATGTAGGCCTATGGACTGAACAAGAAACCACCAAAAATTTTAACCAGTCATCGTTCTCACAACACTGAGGACCAGTCATTCGAAATGACTTCTCCATGCATTTTATGCATTGGTAAAAGCACTATGATGAAAAGTGTGATATGTTTTCAGGTATCTCCTATACTAATAGAGCCACATGCTCACCGGTTTGCCACATGATGTAGGCCTATGGACTGAACAAGAAACCACCAAAAATTTTAACCAGTCATCGTTCTCACAACACTGAGGACCAGTCATTCGAAATGACTTCTCCATGCATTTTATGCATTGGTAAAAGCACTATGATGAAAAGTGTGATATGTTTTCAGGTATCTCCTATACTAATAGAGCCACATGCTCACCGGTTTGCCACATGATGTAGGCCTATGGACTGAACAAGAAACCACCAAAAATTTTAACCAGTCATCGTTCTCACAACACTGAGGACCAGTCATTCGAAATGACTTCTCCATGCATTTTATGCATTGGTAAAAGCACTATGATGAAAAGTGTGATATGTTTTCAGGTATCTCCTATACTAATAGAGCCACATGCTCACCGGTTTGCCACATGATGTAGGCCTATGGACTGAACAAGAAACCACCAAAAATTTTAACCAGTCATCGTTCTCACAACACTGAGGACCAGTCATTCGAAATGACTTCTCCATGCATTTTATGCATTGGTAAAAGCACTATGATGAAAAGTGTGATATGTTTTCAGGTATCTCCTATACTAATAGAGCCACATGCTCACCGGTTTGCCACATGATGTAGGCCTATGGACTGAACAAGAAACCACCAAAAATTTTAACCAGTCATCGTTCTCACAACACTGAGGACCAGTCATTCGAAATGACTTCTCCATGCATTTTATGCATTGGTAAAAGCACTATGATGAAAAGTGTGATATGTTTTCAGGTATCTCCTATACTAATAGAGCCACATGCTCACCGGTTTGCCACATGATGTAGGCCTATGGACTGAACAAGAAACCACCAAAAATTTTAACCAGTCATCGTTCTCACAACACTGAGGACCAGTCATTCGAAATGACTTCTCCATGCATTTTATGCATTGGTAAAAGCACTATGATGAAAAGTGTGATATGTTTTCAGGTATCTCCTATACTAATAGAGCCACATGCTCACCGGTTTGCCACATGATGTAGGCCTATGGACTGAACAAGAAACCACCAAAAATTTTAACCAGTCATCGTTCTCACAACACTGAGGACCAGTCATTCGAAATGACTTCTCCATGCATTTTATGCATTGGTAAAAGCACTATGATGAAAAGTGTGATATGTTTTCAGGTATCTCCTATACTAATAGAGCCACATGCTCACCGGTTTGCCACATGATGTAGGCCTATGGACTGAACAAGAAACCACCAAAAATTTTAACCAGTCATCGTTCTCACAACACTGAGGACCAGTCATTCGAAATGACTTCTCCATGCATTTTATGCATTGGTAAAAGCACTATGATGAAAAGTGTGATATGTTTTCAGGTATCTCCTATACTAATAGAGCCACATGCTCACCGGTTTGCCACATGATGTAGGCCTATGGACTGAACAAGAAACCACCAAAAATTTTAACCAGTCATCGTTCTCACAACACTGAGGACCAGTCATTCGAAATGACTTCTCCATGCATTTTATGCATTGGTAAAAGCACTATGATGAAAAGTGTGATATGTTTTCAGGTATCTCCTATACTAATAGAGCCACATGCTCACCGGTTTGCCACATGATGTAGGCCTATGGACTGAACAAGAAACCACCAAAAATTTTAACCAGTCATCGTTCTCACAACACTGAGGACCAGTCATTCGAAATGACTTCTCCATGCATTTTATGCATTGGTAAAAGCACTATGATGAAAAGTGTGATATGTTTTCAGGTATCTCCTATACTAATAGAGCCACATGCTCACCGGTTTGCCACATGATGTAGGCCTATGGACTGAACAAGAAACCACCAAAAATTTTAACCAGTCATCGTTCTCACAACACTGAGGACCAGTCATTCGAAATGACTTCTCCATGCATTTTATGCATTGGTAAAAGCACTATGATGAAAAGTGTGATATGTTTTCAGGTATCTCCTATACTAATAGAGCCACATGCTCACCGGTTTGCCACATGATGTAGGCCTATGGACTGAACAAGAAACCACCAAAAATTTTAACCAGTCATCGTTCTCACAACACTGAGGACCAGTCATTCGAAATGACTTCTCCATGCATTTTATGCATTGGTAAAGAGCACTATGATGAGAAAGTGTGATATGTTTTCAGGTATCTCCTATACTAATAGAGCCACATGCTCACCGGTTTGCCACATGATGTAGGCCTATGGACTGAACAAGAAACCACCAAAAATTTTAACCAGTCATCGTTCTCACAACACTGAGGACCAGTCATTCGAAATGACTTCTCCATGCATTTTATGCATTGGTAAAAGCACTATGATGAAAAGTGTGATATGTTTTCAGGTATCTCCTATACTAATAGAGCCACATGCTCACCGGTTTGCCACATGATGTAGGCCTATGGACTGAACAAGAAACCACCAAAAATTTTAACCAGTCATCGTTCTCACAACACTGAGGACCAGTCATTCGAAATGACTTCTCCATGCATTTTATGCATTGGTAAAAGCACTATGATGAAAAGTGTGATATGTTTTCAGGTATCTCCTATACTAATAGAGCCACATGCTCACCGGTTTGCCACATGATGTAGGCCTATGGACTGAACAAGAAACCACCAAAAATTTTAACCAGTCATCGTTCTCACAACACTGAGGACCAGTCATTCGAAATGACTTCTCCATGCATTTTATGCATTGGTAAAAGCACTATGATGAAAAGTGTGATATGTTTTCAGGTATCTCCTATACTAATAGAGCCACATGCTCACCGGTTTGCCACATGATGTAGGCCTATGGACTGAACAAGAAACCACCAAAAATTTTAACCAGTCATCGTTCTCACAACACTGAGGACCAGTCATTCGAAATGACTTCTCCATGCATTTTATGCATTGGTAAAAGCACTATGATGAAAAGTGTGATATGTTTTCAGGTATCTCCTATACTAATAGAGCCACATGCTCACCGGTTTGCCACATGATGTAGGCCTATGGACTGAACAAGAAACCACCAAAAATTTTAACCAGTCATCGTTCTCACAACACTGAGGACCAGTCATTCGAAATGACTTCTCCATGCATTTTATGCATTGGTAAAAGCACTATGATGAAAAGTGTGATATGTTTTCAGGTATCTCCTATACTAATAGAGCCACATGCTCACCGGTTTGCCACATGATGTAGGCCTATGGACTGAACAAGAAACCACCAAAAATTTTAACCAGTCATCGTTCTCACAACACTGAGGACCAGTCATTCGAAATGACTTCTCCATGCATTTTATGCATTGGTAAAAGCACTATGATGAAAAGTGTGATATGTTTTCAGGTATCTCCTATACTAATAGAGCCACATGCTCACCGGTTTGCCACATGATGTAGGCCTATGGACTGACAAGAAACCACCAAAAATTTTAACCAGTCATCGTTCTCACAACACTGAGGACCAGTCATTCGAAATGACTTCTCCATGCATTTTATGCATTGGTAAAAGCACTATGATGAAAAGTGTGATATGTTTTCAGGTATCTCCTATACTAATAGAGCCACATGCTCACCGGTTTTGCCACATGATGTAGGCCTATGGACTGAACAAGAAACCACCAAAAATTTTAACCAGTCATCGTTCTCATAACACTGAAGACCAGTCATTCGAAATGACTTCTCCATGCATTTTATGCATTGGTAAAAGCACTATGATGAAAAGTGTGATATGTTTTCAGGTATCTCCTATACTAATAGAGCCACATGCTCACCGGTTTGCCACATGATGTAGGCCTATGGACTGACAAGAAACCACCAAAAATTTTAACCAGTCATCGTTCTCACAACACTGAGGACCAGTCATTCGAAATGACTTCTCCATGCATTTTATGCATTGGTAAAAGCACTATGATGAAAAGTGTGATATGTTTTCAGGTATCTCCTATACTAATAGAGCCACATGCTCACCGGTTGCCACATGATGTAGGCCTATGGACTGAACAAGAAACCACCAAAAATTTTAACCAGTCATCGTTCTCACAACACTGAGGACCAGTCATTCGAAATGACTTCTCCATGCATTTTATGCATTGTAAAAGCACTATGATGAAAAGTGTGATATGTTTTCAGGTATCTCCTATACTAATAGAGCCACATGCTCACCGGTTTGCCACATGATGTAGGCCTATGGACTGAACAAGAAACCACCAAAAATTTTAACCAGTCATCGTTCTCACAACACTTGAGGACCAGTCATTCGAAATGACTTCTCCATGCATTTTATGCATTGGTAAAAGCACTATGATGAAAAGTGTGATATGTTTTCAGGTATCTCCTATACTAATAGAGCCACATGCTCACCGGTTTGCCACATGATGTAGGCCTATGGACTGAACAAGAAACCACCAAAAATTTTAACCAGTCATCGTTCTCACAACACTGAGGACCAGTCATTCGAAATGACTTCTCCATGCATTTTATGCATTGGTAAAAGCACTATGATGAAAAGTGTGATATGTTTTCAGGTATCTCCTATACTAATAGAGCCACATGCTCACCGGTTTGCCACATGATGTAGCCTATGGACTGAACAAGAAACCACCAAAATTTTAACCAGTCATCGTTCTCACAACACTGAGGACCAGTCATTCGAAATGACTTCTCCATGCATTTTATGCATTGGTAAAAGCACTATGATGAAAAGTGTGATATGTTTTCAGGTATCTCCTATACTAATAGAGCCACATGCTCACCGGTTTGCCACATGATGTAGGCCTATGGACTGAACAAGAAACCACCAAAAATTTTAACCAGTTCATCGTTCTCACAACACTGAGGACCAGTCATTCGAAATGACTTCTCCATGCATTTTATGCATTGGTAAAAGCACTATGATGAAAAGTGTGATATGTTTTCAGGTATCTCCTATACTAATAGAGCCACATGCTCACCGGTTTGCACATGATGTGCCTATGGACTGAACAAGAAACCACCAAAAATTTTAACCAGTCATCGTTCTCACAACACTGAGGACCAGTCATTCGAAATGACTTCTCCATGCATTTTATGCATTGGTTAAAAGCACTATGATGAAAAGTGTGATATGTTTTCAGGTATCTCCTATACTAATAGAGCCACATGCTCACCGGTTTGCCAGCATGATGTAGGCCTATGGACTGAACAAGAACCACCAAAAATTTTAACCAGTCATCGTTCTCACAACACTGAGGACCAGTCATTCGAAATGACTTCTCCATGCATTTTATGCATGGTAAAAGCACTATGATGAAAAGTGTGATATGTTTTCAGGTATCTCCTATACTAATAGAGCCACATGCTCACCGGTTTGCCACATGATGTAGGCCTATGGAACTGAACAAGAAACCACCAAAAATTTTAACCAGTCATCGTTCTCACAACACTGAGGACCAGTCATTCGAAATGACTTCTCCATGCATTTTATGCATTGGTAAAAGCACTATGATGAAAAGTGTGATATGTTTTCAGGTATCTCCTATACTAATAGAGCCACATGCTCACCGGTTTTGCCACATGATGTAGGACCTATGGACTGAACAAGAAACCACCAAAAATTTTAACCAGTCATCGTTCTCACAACACTGAGGACCAGTCATTCGAAATGACTTCTCCATGCATTTTATGCATTGGTAAAAGCACTATGATGAAAAGTGTGATATGTTTTCAGGTATCTCCTATACTAATAGAGCCACATGCCTCACCGGTTTGCCACATGATGTAGGCCTATGGACTGAACAAGAAACCACCAAAAATTTTAACCAGTCATCGTTCTCACAACACTGAGGACCAGTCATTCGAAATGACTTCTCCATGCATTTTATGCATTGGTAAAGCACTATGATGAAAAGTGTGATATGTTTTCAGGTATCTCCTATACTAATAGAGCCACATGCTCACCGGTTTGCCACATGATGTAGGCCTATGGACTGAACAAGAAACCACCAAAAATTTTAACCAGTCATCGTTCTCACGAACACTGAGGACCAGTCATTCGAATTGACTTCTCCATGCATTTTTATGCATTGGTAAAAGCACTATGATGAAAAGTGTGATATGTTTTCAGGTATCTCCTATACTAATAGAGCCACATGCTCACCGGTTTGCCACATGATGTAGGCCTATGGACTGAACAAGAAACCACCAAAAATTTTAACCAGTCATCGTTCTCACAACACTGAGGACCAGTCATTCGAAATGACTTCTCCATGCATTTTATGCATTGGTAAAAGCACTATGATGAAAGTGTGATATGTTTTCAGGTATCTCCTATACTAATAGAGCCACATGCTCACCGGTTTGCCACATGATGTAGGCCTATGGACTGAACAAGAAACCACCAAAAATTTTAACCAGTCATCGTTCTCACAACACTGAGGACCAGTCATTCGAAATGACTTCTCCATGCATTTTATGCATTGGTAAAAGCACTATGATGAAAAGTGTGATATGTTTTCAGGTATCTCCTATACTAATAGAGCCACATGCTCACCGGTTTGCCACATGATGTAGGCCTATGGACTGAACAAGAAACCACCAAAATTTTAACCAGTCATCGTTCTCACAACACTGAGGACCATTCATTCGAAATGACTTCTCCATGCATTTTATGCATTGGTAAAAGCACTATGATGAAAAGTGTGATATGTTTTCAGGTATCTCCTATACTAATAGAGCCACATGCTCACCGGTTTGCGACATGATGTAGGCCTATGGACTGAACAAGAAACCACCAAAAATTTTAACCAGTCATCGTTCTCACAACACTGAGGACCAGTCATTCGAAATGACTTCTCCATGCATTTTATGCATTGTAAAAGCACTATGATGAAAAGTGTGATATGTTTTCAGGTATCTCCTATACTAATAGAGCCACATGCTCACCGGTTTGCCACATGATGTAGGGCCTATGGAACTGAACAAGAAACCACCAAAAATTTTAACCAGTCATCGTTCTCACAACACTGAGGACCAGTCATTCGAAATGACTTCTCCATGCATTTTATGCATTGGTAAAAGCACTATGATGAAAAGTGTGATATGTTTTCAGGTATCTCCTATACTAATAGAGCCACATGCTCACCGGTTTGCCACATGATGTAGGCCTATGGACTGAACAAGAAACCACCAAAAATTTTAACCAGTCATCGTTCTCACAACACTGAGGACCAGTCATTCGAAATGACTTCTCCATGCATTTTATGCATTGGTAAAAGCACTATGATGAAAAGTGTGATATGTTTTCAGGTATCTCTATACTATAGAGCCACATGCTCACCGGTTTGCCACATGATGTAGGCCTATGGACTGAACAAGAAACCACCAAAAATTTTAACCAGTCATCGTTCTCACAACACTGAGGACCAGTCATTCGAAATGACTTCTCCATGCATTTTTATGCATTGGTAAATGCACTATGATGAAAAGTGTGATATGTTTTCAGGTATCTCCTATACTATTAGAGCCACATGCTCACCGGTTTGCCACATGATGTAGGCCTATGGACTGAACAAGAAACCACCAAAAATTTTAACCAGTCATCGTTCTCACAACACTGAGGACCAGTCCATTCGAAATGACTTCACCATGCATTTTATGCATTGGTAAAAGCACTATGATGAAAAGTGTGATATGTTTTCAGGTATCTCCTATACTAATAGAGCCACATGCTCACCGGTTTGCCACATGATGTAGGCCTATGGACTGAACAAGAAACCACCAAAAATTTTAACCAGTCATCGTTCTCACAACACTGAGGACCAGTCATTCGAAATGACTTCTCCATGCATTTTATGCATTGGTAAAGCACTATGATGAAAAGTGTGATATGTTTTTCAGGTATCTCCTATACTAATAGAGCCACATGCTCACCGGTTTTGCCACATGATGTAGGGCCTATGGACTGAACAAGAAACCACCAAAAATTTTAACCAGTCATCGTTCTCACAACACTGAGGACCAGTCATTCGAAATGACTTCTCCATGCATTTTATGCATTGGTAAAAGCACTATGATGAAAAGTGTGATATGTTTTCAGGTATCTCCCTATACTAATAGAGCCACATGCTCACCGGTTTGCCACATGATGTAGGCGTATGGACTGAACAAGAAACCACCAAAATTTTAACCAGTCATCGTTCTCACAACACTGAGGACCAGTCATTCGAAATGACTTCTCCATGCATTTTATGCATTGGTAAAAGCACTATGATGAAAAGTGTGATATGTTTTCACGTATCTCCTATACTAATAGAGCCACATGCTCACCGGTTTGCCACATGATGTAGGCCTATGGACTGAACAAGAAACCACCAAAAATTTTAACCAGTCATCGTTCTCACAACACTGAGGACCAGTCATTCGAAATGACGTTCTCCATGCATTTTATGCATTGGTAAAAGCACTATGATGAAAAGTGTGATATGTTTTCAGGTATCTCCTATACTAATAGAGCCACATGCTCACCGGTTTGCCACATGATGTAGGCCTATGGACTGAACAAGAAACCACCAAAAATTTTAACCAGTCATCGTTCTCACAACACTGAGGACCAGTCATTCGAAATGACTTCTCCATGCATTTTATGCATTGGTAAAAGCACTATGATGAAAAGTGTGATATGTTTTCAGGTATCTCCTATACTAATAGAGCCACATTCTCACCGGTTTGCCACATGATGTAGGCCTATGGACTGAACAAGAAACCACCAAAAATTTTAACCAGTCATCGTTCTCACAACACTGAGGACCAGTCATTCGAAATGACTTCTCCATGCATTTTATGCATTGGTAAAAGCACTATGATGAAAAGTGTGATATGTTTTCAGGTATCTCCTATACTAATAGAGCCACATGCTCACCGGTTTGCGACATGATGTAGGCCTATGGACTGAACAAGAAACCACCAAAAATTTTAACCAGTCATCGTTCTCACAACACTGAGGACCAGTCATTCGAAATGACTTCTCCATGCATTTTATGCATTGGTAAAAGCACTATGATGAAAAGTGTGGATATGTTTTCAGGTATCTCCTATACTAATAGAGCCACATGCTCACCGGTTTGGCACATGATGTAGGCCTATGGACTGAACAAGAAACCACAAAAATTTTAACCAGTCATCGTTCTCACAACACTGAGGACCAGTCATTCGAAATGACTTCTCCATGCATTTTATGCATTGGTAAAAGCACTATGATGAAAAGTGTGATATGTTTTCAGGTATCTCCTATACTAATAGAGCCACATGCTCACCGGTTTGCCACATGATGTAGGCCCATGGAACTGAACAAGAAACCACCAAAAATTTTAACCAGTCATCGTTCTCACAACACTGAGGACCACTCATTCGAAATGACTTCTCCATGCATTTTATGCATTGGTAAAAGCACTATGATGAAAAGTGTGATATGTTTTCAGGTATCTCCTATACTAATAGAGTCACATGCTCACCGGTTTGCCACATGATGTAGGCCCATAGACTGAACAAGAAACCACCAAAATTTTAACCAGTCATCGTTCTCACAAAACTGAGGACCAGTCATTCGAATTGACTTCTCCATGCATTTTATGCATTGGTAAAAGCACTATGATGAAAAGTGTGATATGTTTTCAGGTATCTCCTATACTAATAGAGCCACATGCTCACCGGTTTGCCACATGATGTAGGCCTATGGACTGAACAAGAAACCACCAAAATTTTAACCAGTCATCGTTCTCACAACACTGAGGACCAGTCATTCGAAATGACTTCTCCATGCATTTTATGCATTGGTAAAAGCACTATGATGAAAAGTGTGATATGTTTTCAGGTATCTCCTATACTAATAGAGCCACATGCTCACCGGTTTGCCACATGATGTAGGCCTATGGACTGAACAAGAAACCACCAAAAATTTTAACCAGTCATCGTTCTCACAACACTGAGGA
Source organism: Ranitomeya imitator (assembly GCF_032444005.1). Classification (NCBI taxonomy): domain Eukaryota; kingdom Metazoa; phylum Chordata; class Amphibia; order Anura; family Dendrobatidae; genus Ranitomeya; species Ranitomeya imitator. The sequence goes on along the minus strand of NW_027193486.1, from coordinate 222,233 downwards.
CCAGTCATTCGAAATGACTTCTCCATGCATTTTATGCATTGGTAAAAGCACTATGATGAAAAGTGTGATATGTTTTCAGGTATCTCCTATACTAATAGAGCCACATGCTCACCGGTTTGCCACATGATGTAGGGCGTATGGACTGAACAAGAAACCACCAAAAATTTTAACCAGTCATCGTTCTCACAACACTGAGGACCAGTCATTCGAAATGACTTCTCCATGCATTTTATGCATTGGTAAAAGCACTATGATGAAAAGTGTGATATGTTTCAGGTATCTCCTATATTAATAGAGGCCACATGCTCACCGGTTTGCCACATGATGTAGGCCCATGGACTGAACAAGAAACCACCAAAATTTTAACCAGTCATCGTTCTCACAACACTGAGGACCAGTCATTCGAAATGACTTCTCCATGCATTTTATGCATTGGTAAAAGCACTATGATGAAAAGTGTGATATGTTTTCAGGGTATCTCCTATACTAATAGAGTCACATGCTCACCGGTTTGCCACATGATGTAGGCCCATGGACTGAACAAGAAACCACCAAAATTTTAACCAGTCATCGTTCTCACAACACTGAGGACCAGTCATTCGAATTGACTTCTCCATGCATTTTATGCATTGGTAAAAGCACTATGATGAAAAGTGTGATATGTTTTCAGGTATCTCCTATACTAATGAGAGCCACATGCTCACCGGTTTGCCACATGATGTAGGCCTATGGACTGAACAAGAAACCACCAAAATTTTAACCAGTCATCGTTCTCACAACACTGAGGACCAGTCATTCGAAATGACTTCTCCATGCATTTTATGCATTGGTAAAAGCACTATGATGAAAAGTGTGATATGTTTTCAGGTATCTCCTATACTAATAGAGCCACATGCTCACCGGTTTGCCACATGATGTAGGCCTATGGACTGAACAAGAAACCACCAAAAATTTTAACCAGTCATCGTTCTCACAACACTGAGGACCAGTCATTCGAAATGACTTCTCCATGCATTTTATGCATTGGTAAAAGCACTATGATGAAAAGTGTGATATGTTTTCAGGTATCTCCTATACTAATAGAGCCCACTTGCTCACCGGTTTGCCACATGATGTAGGCCATGGACTGAACAAGAAACCACCAAAAATTTTAACCAGTCATCGTTCTCACAACACTGAGGACCAGTCATTCGAAATGACTTCTCCATGCATTTTCTGCATTGGTAAAAGCACTATGATGAAAAGTGTGATATGTTTTCAGGTATCTCCTATACTAATAGAGCCACATGCTCACCGGTTTGCCACATGATGTAGGCCTATGGACTGAACAAGAAACCACCAAAAATTTTAACCAGTCATCGTTCTCACAACACTGAGGACCAGTCATTCGAAATGACTTCTCCATGCATTTTATGCATTGGTAAAAGCACTATGATGAAAAGTGTGATATGTTTTTCAGGTATCTCCTATACTAATAGAGCCACATGCTCACCGGTTTGCCACATGATGTAGGCCCTATGGACTGAACAAGAAACCACCAAAAATTTTAACCAGTCATCGTTCTCACAACACTGAGGACCAGTCATTCGAAATGACTTCTCCATGCATTTTATGCATTGGTAAAAGCACTATGATGAAAAGTGTGATATGTTTTCAGGTATCTCCTATACTAATAGAGCCACATGCTCACCGGTTTGCCACATGATGTAGGCCTATGGACTGAACAAGAAACCACCAAAATTTTAACCAGTCATCGTACTCACAACACTGAGGACCAGTCATTCGAAATGACTTCTCCATGCATTTTATGCATTGGTAAAAGCACTATGATGAAAAGTGTGATATGTTTTCAGGTATCTCCTATACTAATAGAGCCACATGCTCACCGGTTTGCCACATGATGTAGGCCTATGGACTGAACAAGAAACCACCAAAAATTTTAACCAGTCATCGTTCTCACAACACTGAGGACCAGTCATTCGAAATGACTTCTCCATGCATTTTATGCATTGGTAAAAGCACTATGATGAAAAGTGTGATATGTTTTCAGGTATCTCCTATACTAATAGAGCCACATGCTCACCGGTTTGCCACATGATGTAGGCCTATGGACTGAACAAGAAACCACCAAAAATTTTAACCAGTCATCGTTCTCACAACACTGAGGACCAGTCATTCGAAATGACTTCTCCATGCATTTTATGCATTGGTAAAAGCACTATGATGAAAAGTGTGATATGTTTTCAGGTATCTCCTATACTAATAGAGCCACATGCTCACCGGTTTGCCACATGATGTAGGCCTATGGACTGAACAAGAAACCACCAAAAATTTTAACCAGTCATCATTCTCACAACACTGAGGACCAGTCATTCGAAATGACTTCTCCATGCATTTTCTGCATTGGTAAAAGCACTATGATGAAAAGTGTGATATGTTTTCAGGTATCTCCTATACTAATAGAGCCACATGCTCACCGGTTTGCCACATGATGTAGGCCTATGGACTGAACAAGAAACCACCAAAAATTTTAACCAGTCATCGTTCTCACAACACTGAGGACCAGTCATTCGAAATGACTTCTCCATGCATTTTATGCATTGGTAAAAGCACTATGATGAAAAGTGTGATATGTTTTCAGGTATCTCCTATACTAATAGAGCCACATGCTCACCGGTTTGCCACATGATGTAGGCCTATGGACTGAACAAGAAACCACCAAAAATTTTAACCAGTCATCGTTCTCACAACACTGAGGACCAGTCATTCGAAATGACTTCTCCATGCATTTTATACATTGGTAAAAGCACTATGATGAAAAGTGTGATATGTTTTCAGGTATCTCCTATACTAATAGAGCCACATGCTCACCGGTTTTGCCACATGATGTAGGCCTATGGACTGAACAAGAAACCACCAAAAATTTTAACCAGTCATCGTTCTCACAACACTGAGGACCAGTCATTCGAAATGACTTCTCCATGCATTTTATGCATTGGTAAAAGCACTATGATGAAAGTGTGATATGTTTTCAGGTATCTCCTATACTAATAGAGCCACATGCTCACCGTTTGCCACATGATGTAGGCCCATGGACTGAACAAGAAACCACCAAAAATTTTAACCAGTCATCGTTCTCACAACACTGAGGACCAGTCATTCGAAATGACTTCTCCATGCATTTTATGCATTGGTAAAAGCACTATGATGAAAAGTGTGATATGTTTTCAGGTATCTCCTATACTAATAGAGCCACATGCTCACCGGTTTGCCACATGATGTAGGCCTATGGACTGAACAAGAAACCACCAAAATTTTAACCAGTCATCGTACTCACAACACTGAGGACCAGTCATTCGAAATGACTTCTCCATGCATTTTATGCATTGGTAAAAGCACTATGATGAAAAGTGTGATATGTTTTCAGGTATCTCCTATACTAATAGAGCCACATGCTCACCGGTTTGCCACATGATGTAGGCCTATGGACTGAACAAGAAACCACCAAAAATTTTTAACCAGTCATCGTTCTCACAACACTGAGGACTAGTCATTCGAATGACTTCTCCATGCATTTTATGCATTGGTAAAAAGCACTATGATGAAAAGTGTGATATGTTTTCAGGTATCTCCTATACTAATAGAGCCCACAATGCTCACCGGTTTGCCACTGTGTAGGGGGGGCCTATGACCCTGAACAAGAAGCCACCAAAAATTTTAACCAGTCATCGTTCTCACAACACTGAGGACTAGTCAATGACTTCTCCATGCATTTTATGCATTGGTAAAAGCACTATGATGAAAAGTGTGATATGTTTTCAGGTATCTCCTATACTAATAGAGCCACATGCTCACCGGTTTGCCACATGATGTAGGCCTATGGACTGAACAAGAAACCACCAAAAATTTTAACCAGTCATCGTTCTCACAACACTGAGGACCAGTCATTCGAAATGACTTCTCCATGCATTTTATGCATTGGTAAAAGCACTATGATGAAAAGTGTGATATGTTTTCAGGTATCTCCTATACTAATAGAGCCACATGCTCACCGGTTTGCCACATGATGTAGGCCTATGGACTGAACAAGAAACCACCAAAAATTTTAACCAGTCATCGTTCTCACAACACTGAGGACCAGTCATTCGAAATGACTTCTCCATGCATTTTATGCATTGGTAAAAGCACTATGATGAAAAGTGTGATATGTTTTCAGGTATCTCCTATACTAATAGAGCCACATGCTCACCGGTTTGCCACATGATGTAGGCCTATGGACTGAACAAGAAACCACCAAAAATTTTAACCAGTCATCGTTCTCACAACACTGAGGACCAGTCATTCGAAATGACTTCTCCATGCATTTTATGCATTGGTAAAAGCACTATGATGAAAAGTGTGATATGTTTTCAGGTATCTCCTATACTAATAGAGCCACATGCTCACCGGTTTGCCACATGATGTAGGCCTATGGACTGAACAAGAAACCACCAAAAATTTTAACCAGTCATCGTTCTCACAACACTGAGGACCAGTCATTCGAAATGACTTCTCCATGCATTTTATGCATTGGTAAAAGCACTATGATGAAAAGTGTGATATGTTTTCAGGTATCTCCTATACTAATAGAGCCACATGCTCACCGGTTTGCCACATGATGTAGGCCTATGGACTGAACAAGAAACCACCAAAAATTTTAACCAGTCATCGTTCTCACAACACTGAGGACCAGTCATTCGAAATGACTTCTCCATGCATTTTATGCATTGGTAAAAGCACTATGATGAAAAGTGTGATATGTTTTCAGGTATCTCCTATACTAATAGAGCCACATGCTCACCGGTTTGCCACATGATGTAGGCCTATGGACTGAACAAGAAACCACCAAAAATTTTAACCAGTCATCGTTCTCACAACACTGAGGACCAGTCATTCGAAATGACTTCTCCATGCATTTTATGCATTGGTAAAAGCACTATGATGAAAAGTGTGATATGTTTTCAGGTATCTCCTATACTAATAGAGCCACATGCTCACCGGTTTGCCACATGATGTAGGCCTATGGACTGAACAAGAAACCACCAAAAATTTTAACCAGTCATCGTTCTCACAACACTGAGGACCAGTCATTCGAAATGACTTCTCCATGCATTTTATGCATTGGTAAAAGCACTATGATGAAAAGTGTGATATGTTTTCAGGTATCTCCTATACTAATAGAGCCACATGCTCACCGGTTTGCCACATGATGTAGGCCTATGGACTGAACAAGAAACCACCAAAAATTTTAACCAGTCATCGTTCTCACAACACTGAGGACCAGTCATTCGAAATGACTTCTCCATGCATTTTATGCATTGGTAAAAGCACTATGATGAAAAGTGTGATATGTTTTCAGGTATCTCCTATACTAATAGAGCCACATGCTCACCGGTTTGCCACATGATGTAGGCCTATGGACTGAACAAGAAACCACCAAAAATTTTAACCAGTCATCGTTCTCACAACACTGAGGACCAGTCATTCGAAATGACTTCTCCATGCATTTTATGCATTGGTAAAAGCACTATGATGAAAAGTGTGATATGTTTTCAGGTATCTCCTATACTAATAGAGCCACATGCTCACCGGTTTGCCACATGATGTAGGCCTATGGACTGAACAAGAAACCACCAAAAATTTTAACCAGTCATCGTTCTCACAACACTGAGGACCAGGAGGACCAGTCATTCGAAATGACTTCTCCATGCATTTTATGCATTGGTAAAAGCACTATGATGAAAAGTGTGATATGTTTTCAGGTATCTCCTATACTAATAGAGCCACATGCTCACCGGTTTGCCACATGATGTAGGCCTATGGACTGAACAAGAAACCACCAAAAATTTTAACCAGTCATCGTTCTCACAACACTGAGGACCAGTCATTCGAAATGACTTCTCCATGCATTTTATGCATTGGTAAAAGCACTATGATGAAAAGTGTGATATGTTTTCAGGTATCTCCTATACTAATAGAGCCACATGCTCACCGGTTTGCCACATTGATGTAGGCCTATGGACTGAACAAGAAACCACCAAAAATTTTATCCAGTCATCGTTCTCACAACACTGAGGACCAGTCATTCGAAATGACTTCTCCATGCATTTTATGCATTGGTAAAAGCACTATGATGAAAAGTGTGATATGTTTTTCAGGTATCTCCTATACTAATAGAGCCACATGCTCACACGGTTTTGCCACATGATGTAGGCCTATGGACTGAACAAGAAACCACCAAAAATTTTAACCAGTCATCGTTCTCACAACACTGAGGACCAGTCATTCGAAATGACTTCTCCATGCATTTTATGCATTGGTAAAAGCACTATGATTGAAAAGTGTGATATGTTTTCAGGTATCTCCTATACTAATAGAGCCACATGCTCACCGGTTTGCCACATGATGTAGGCCTATGGACTGAACAAGAACCACCAAAAATTTTAACAGTCATCGTTCTCACAACACTGAGGACCAGTCATTCGAAATGAATTTCTCCATGCATTTTATGCATTGGTAAAAGCACTATGATGAAAAGTGTGATATGTTTTCAGGTATCTCCTATACTAATAGAGCCACATGCTCACCGGTTTGCCACATGATGTAGGCCTATGGACTGAACAAGAAACCACCAAAAATTTTAACCAGTCATCGTTCTCACAACACTGAGGACCAGTCATTCGAAATGACTTCTCCATGCATTTTATGCATTGGTAAAAGCACTATGATGAAAAGTGTGATATGTTTTCAGGTATCTCCTATACTAATAGAGCCACATGCTCACCGGTTTGCCACATGATGTAGGCCTATGGACTGAACAAGAAACCACCAAAAATTTTAACCAGTCATCGTTCTCACAACACTGAGGACCAGTCATTCGAAATGACTTCTCCATGCATTTTATGCATTGGTAAAAGCACTATGATGAAAAGTGTGATATGTTTTCAGGTATCTCCTATACTAATAGAGCCACATGCTCACCGGTTTGCCACATGCTGTAGGCCTATGGACTGAACAAGAAACCACCAAAAATTTTAACCAGTCATCGTTCTCACAACACTGAGGACCAGTCATTCGAAATGACTTCTCCATGCATTTTATGCATTGGTAAAAGCACTATGATGAAAAGTGTGATATATTTTCAGGTATCTCCTATACTAATAGAGCCACATGCTCACCGGTTTGCCACATGCTGTAGGCCTATGGTCTGAACAAGAAACCACCAAAAATTTTAACCAGTCATCGTTCTCACAACACTGAGGACCAGTCATTCGAAATGACTTCTCCATGCATTTTATGCATTGGTAAAAGCACTATGATGAAAAGTGTGATATGTTTTCAGGTATCTCCTATACTAATAGAGCCACATGCTCACCGGTTTGCCACATGATGTAGGCCTGTGGACTGAACAAGAAACCACCAAAAATTTTAACCAGTCATCGTTCTCACAACACTGAGGACCAGTCATTCGAAATGACTTCTCCATGCATTTTATGCATTGGTAAAAGCACTATGATGAAAAGTGTGATATGTTTTCAGGTATCTCCTATACTAATAGAGCCACATGCTCACCGTTTGCCACATGATTGTAGGCCTATGGACTGAACAAGAAACCACCAAAAATTTTAACCAGTCATCGTTCTCACAACACTGAGGACCAGTCATTCGAAATGACTTCTCCATGCATTTTATGCATTGGTAAAAGCACTATGATGAAAAGTGTGATATGTTTTCAGGTATCTCCTATACTAATAGAGCCACATGCTCACCGGTTTGCCACATGATGTAGGCCTATGGACTGAACAAGAAACCACCAAAAATTTTAACCAGTCATCGTTCTCACAACACTGAGGACCAGTCATTCGAAATGACTTCTCCATGCATTTTATGCATTGGTAAAAGCACTATGATGAAAAGTGTGATATGTTTTCAGGTATCTCCTATACTAATAGAGCCACATGCTCACCGGTTTGCCACATGATGTAGGCCTATGGACTGAACAAGAAACCACCAAAAATGTTAACCAGTCATCGTTCTCACAACACTGAGGACCAGTCATTCGAAATGACTGCTCCATGCATTTTATGCATTGGTAAAAGCACTATGATGAAAAGTGTGGTATGTTTTCAGGTATCTCCTATACTAATAGAGCCACATGGCTCACCGGTTTGCCACATGATGTAGGCCTATGGACTGAACAAGAAACCACCAAAAATTTTAACCAGTCATCGTTCTCACAACACTGAGGACCAGTCATTCGAAATGACTTCTCCATGCATTTTATGCATTGGTAAAAGCACTATGATGAAAAGTGTGATATGTTTTCAGGTATCTCCTATACTAATAGAGCCACATGCTCACCGGTTTGCCACATGATGTAGGCCTATGGACTGAACAAGAAACCACCAAAAATTTTAACCAGTCATCGTTCTCACAACACTGAGGACCAGTCATTCGAAATGACTTCTCCATGCATTTTATGCATTGGTAAAAGCACTATGATGAAAAGTGTGATATGTTTTCAGGTATCTCCTATACTAATAGAGCCACATGCTCACCGGTTTGCCACATGATGTAGGCCTATGGACTGAACAAGAAACCACCAAAAATTTTAACCAGTCATCGTTCTCACAACACTGAGGACCAGTCATTCGAAATGACTTCTCCATGCATTTTATGCATTGGTAAAAGCACTATGATGAAAAGTGTGATATGTTTTCAGGTATCTCCTATACTAATAGAGCCACATGCTCACCGGTTTGCCACATGATGTAGGCCTATGGACTGAACAAGAAACCACCAAAAATTTTAACCAGTCATCGTTCTCACAACACTGAGGACCAGTCATTCGAAATGACTTCTCCATGCATTTTATGCATTGGTAAAAGCACTATGATGAAAAGTGTGATATGTTTTCAGGTATCTCCTATACTAATAGAGCCACATGCTCACCGGTTTGCCACATGATGTAGGCCTATGGACTGAACAAGAAACCACCAAAAATTTTAACCAGTCATCGTTCTCACAACACTGAGGACCAGTCATTCGAAATGACTTCTCCATGCATTTTATGCATTGGTAAAAGCACTATGATGAAAAGTGTGATATGTTTTCAGGTATCTCCTATACTAATAGAGCCACATGCTCACCGGTTTGCCACATGCTGTTGTAGGCCTATGGACTGAACAAGAAACCACCAAAAATTTTAACCAGTCATCGTTCTCACAACACTGAGGACCAGTCATTCGAAATGACTTCTCCATGCATTTTATGCATTGGTAAAAGCACTATGATGAAAAGTGTGATATATTTTCAGGTATCTCCTATACTAATAGAGCCACATGCTCACCGGTTTGCCACATGCTGTAGGCCTATGGACTGAACAAGAAACCACCAAAAATTTTAACCAGTCATCGTTCTCACAACACTGAGGACCAGTCATTCGAAATGACTTCTCCATGCATTTTATGCATTGGTAAAAGCACTATGATGAAAAGTGTGATATGTTTTCAGGTATCTCCTATACTAATAGAGCCACATGCTCACCGGTTTGCCACATGATGTAGGCCTGTGGACTGAACAAGAAACCACCAAAAATTTTAACCAGTCATCGTTCTCACAACACTGAGGACCAGTCATTCGAAATGACTTCTCCATGCATTTTATGCATTGGTAAAAGCACTATGATGAAAAGTGTGATATGTTTTCAGGTATCTCCTATACTAATAGAGCCACATGCTCACCGGTTTGCCACATGATGTAGGCCTATGGACTGAACAAGAAACCACCAAAAATTTTAACCAGTCATCGTTCTCACAACACTGAGGACCAGTCATTCGAAATGACTTCTCCATGCATTTTATGCATTGGTAAAAGCACTATGATGAAAAGTGTGATATGTTTTCAGGTATCTCCTATACTAATAGAGCCACATGCTCACCGGTTTGCCACATGATGTAGGCCTATGGACTGAACAAGAAACCACCAAAAATTTTAACCAGTCATCGTTCTCACAACACTGAGGACCAGTCATTCGAAATGACTTCTCCATGCATTTTATGCATTGGTAAAAGCACTATGATGAAAAGTGTGATATGTTTTCAGGTATCTCCTATACTAATAGAGCCACATGCTCACCGGTTTGCCACATGATGTAGGCCTATGGACTGAACAAGAAACCACCAAAAATTTTATCCAGTCATCGTTCTCACAACACTGAGGACCAGTCATTCGAAATGACTTCTCCATGCATTTTATGCATTGGTAAAAGCACTATGATGAAAAGTGTGATATGTTTTCAGGTATCTCCTATACTAATAGAGCCACATGCTCACCGGTTTGCCACATGATGTAGGCCTATGGACTGAACAAGAAACCACCAAAAATTTTAACCAGTCATCGTTCTCACAACACTGAGGACCAGTCATTCGAAATGACTTCTCCATGCATTTTATGCATTGGTAAAAGCACTATGATTGAAAAGTGTGATATGTTTTCAGGTATCTCCTATACTAATAGAGCCACATGCTCACCGGTTTGCCACATGATGTAGGCCTATGGACTGAACAAGAAACCACCAAAAATTTTAACCAGTCATCGTTCTCACAACACTGAGGACCAGTCATTCGAAATGATTTCTCCATGCATTTTATGCATTGGTAAAAGCACTATGATGAAAAGTGTGATATGTTTTCAGGTGTCTCCTATACTAATCGAGCCACATGCTCACCGGTTTGCCACATGATGTAGGCCTATGGACTGAACAAGAAACCACCAAAAATTTTAACCAGTCATCGTTCTCACAACACTGAGGACCAGTCATTCGAAATGACTTCTCCATGCATTTTATGCATTGGTAAAAGCACTATGATGAAAAGTGTGATATGTTTTCAGGTATCTCCTATACTAATAGAGCCACATGCTCACCGGTTTGCCACATGATGTAGGCCTATGGACTGAACAAGAAACCACCAAAAATTTTAACCAGTCATCGTTCTCACAACACTGAGGACCAGTCATTCGAAATGACTTCTCCATGCATTTTATGCATTGGTAAAAGCACTATGATGAAAAGTGTGATATGTTTTCAGGTATCTCCTATACTAATAGAGCCACATGCTCACCGGTTTGCCACATGCTGTAGGCCTATGGACTGAACAAGAAACCACCAAAAATTTTAACCAGTCATCGTTCTCACAACACTGAGGACCAGTCATTCGAAATGACTTCTCCATGCATTTTATGCATTGGTAAAAGCACTATGATGAAAAGTGTGATATATTTTCAGGTATCTCCTATACTAATAGAGCCACATGCTCACCGGTTTGCCACATGCTGTAGGCCTATGGACTGAACAAGAAACCACCAAAAATTTTAACCAGTCATCGTTCTCACAACACTGAGGACCAGTCATTCGAAATGACTTCTCCATGCATTTTATGCATTGGTAAAAGCACTATGATGAAAAGTGTGATATGTTTTCAGGTATCTCCTATACTAATAGAGCCACATGCTCACCGGTTTGCCACATGATGTAGGCCTGTGGACTGAACAAGAAACCACCAAAAATTTTAACCAGTCATCGTTCTCACAACACTGAGGACCAGTCATTCGAAATGACTTCTCCATGCATTTTATGCATTGGTAAAAGCACTATGATGAAAAGTGTGATATGTTTTCAGGTATCTCCTATACTAATAGAGCCACATGCTCACCGGTTTGCCACATGATGTAGGCCTATGGACTGAACAAGAAACCACCAAAAATTTTAACCAGTCATCGTTCTCACAACACTGAGGACCAGTCATTCGAAATGACTTCTCCATGCATTTTATGCATTGGTAAAAGCACTATGATGAAAAGTGTGATATGTTTTCAGGTATCTCCTATACTAATAGAGCCACATGCTCACCGGTTTGCCACATGATGTAGGCCTATGGACTGAACAAGAAACCACCAAAAATTTTAACCAGTCATCGTTCTCACAACACTGAGGACCAGTCATTCGAAATGACTTCTCCATGCATTTTATGCATTGGTAAAAGCACTATGATGAAAAGTGTGATATGTTTTCAGGTATCTCCTATACTAATAGAGCCACATGCTCACCGGTTTGCCACATGATGTAGGCCTATGGACTGAACAAGAAACCACCAAAAATTTTAACCAGTCATCGTTCTCACAACACTGAGGACCAGTCATTCGAAATGACTTCTCCATGCATTTTATGCATTGGTAAAAGCACTATGATGAAAAGTGTGATATGTTTTCAGGTATCTCCTATACTAATAGAGCCACATGCTCACCGGTTTGCCACATGATGTAGGCCTATGGACTGAACAAGAAACCACCAAAAATTTTAACCAGTCATCGTTCTCACAACACTGAGGACCAGTCATTCGAAATGACTTCTCCATGCATTTTATGCATTGGTAAAAGCACTATGATTGAAAAGTGTGATATGTTTTCAGGTATCTCCTATACTAATAGAGCCACATGCTCACCGGTTTGCCACATGATGTAGGCCTATGGACTGAACAAGAAACCACCAAAAATTTTAACCAGTCATCGTTCTCACAACACTGAGGACCAGTCATTCGAAATGACTTCTCCATGCATTTTATGCATTGGTAAAAGCACTATGATGAAAAGTGTGATATGTTTTCAGGTATCTCCTATACTAATCGAGCCACATGCTCACCGGTTTGCCACATGATGTAGGCCTATGGACTGAACAAGAAACCACCAAAAATTTTAACCAGTCATCGTTCTCACAACACTGAGGACCAGTCATTCGAAATGACTTCTCCATGCATTTTATGCATTGGTAAAAGCACTATGATGAAAAGTGTGATATGTTTTCAGGTATCTCCTATACTAATAGAGCCACATGCTCACCGGTTTGCCACATGATGTAGGCCTATGGACTGAACAAGAAACCACGAAAAATTTTATCCAGTCATCATTCTCACAACACTGAGGACCAGTCATTCGAAATGACTTCTCCATGCATTTTATGCATTGGTAAAAGCACTATGATGAAAAGTGTGATATGTTTTCAGGTATCTCCTATACTAATAGAGCGACATGCTCACCGGTTTGCCACATGATGTAGGCCTATGGACTGAACAAGAAACCACCAAAAATTTTATCCAGTCATCGTTCTCACAACACTGAGGACCAGTCATTCGAAATGACTTCTCCATGCATTTTATGCATTGGTAAAAGCACTATGATGAAAAGTGTGATATGTTTTCAGGTATCTCCTATACTAATAGAGCCACATGCTCACCGGTTTGCCACATGATGTAGGCCTATGGACTGAACAAGAAACCACCAAAAATTTTAACCAGTCATCGTTCTCACAACACTGAGGACCAGTCATTCGAAATGACTTCTCCATGCATTTTATGCATTGGTAAAAGCACTATGATGAAAAGTGTGATATGTTTTCAGGTATCTCCTATACTAATAGAGCCACATGCTCACCGGTTTGCCACATGATGTAGGCCTATGGACTGAACAAGAAACCACCAAAAATTTTAACCAGTCATCGTTCTCACAACACTGAGGACCAGTCATTCGAAATGACTTCTCCATGCATTTTATGCATTGGTAAAAGCACTATGATGAAAAGTGTGATATGTTTTCAGGTATCTCCTATACTTTTACCAATGCATAAAATGCATGGAGAAGTCATTTCGAATGACTGGTCCTCAGTGTTGTGAGAACGATGACTGGTTAAAATTTTTGGTGGTTTCTTGTTCAGTCCATAGGCCTACATCATGTGGCAAACCGGTGAGCATGTGGCTCGATTAGTATAGGAGATACCTGAAAACATATCACACTTTTCATCATAGTGCTTTTACCAATGCATAAAATGCATGGAGAAGTCATTTCGAATGACTGGTCTTCAGTGTTGTGAGAACGATGACTGGTTAAAATTTTTGGTGGTTTCTTGTTCAGTCCATAGGCCTACATCATGTGGCAAACCGGTGAGCATGTGGCTCTATTAGTATAGGAGATACCTGAAAACATATCACACTTTTCATCATAGTGCTTTTACCAATGCATAAAATGCATGGAGAAGTCATTTCGAATGACTGGTCCTCAGTGTTGTGAGAACGATGACTGGTTAAAATTTTTGGTGGTTTCTTGTTCAGTCCATAGGCCTACATCATGTGGCAAACCGGTGAGCATGTGGCTCTATTAGTATAGGAGATACCTGAAAACATATCACACTTTTCATCATAGTGCTTTTATCAATGCATAAAATGCATGGAGAAGTCATTTCGAATGACTGGTCCTCAGTGTTGTGAGAACGATGACTGGTTAAAATTTTTGGTGGTTTCTTGTTCAGTCCATAGGCCTACATCATGTGGCAAACCGGTGAGCATGTGGCTCTATTAGTATAGGAGATACCTGAAAACATATCACACTTTTCATCATAGTGCTTTTACCAATGCATAAAATGCATGGAGAAGTCATTTCGAATGACTGGTCCTCAGTGTTGTGAGAACGATGACTGGTTAAAATCTTTGGTGGTTTCTTGTTCAGTCCATAGGCCTACATCATGTGGCAAACCGGTGAGCATGTGGCTCTATTAGTATAGGAGATACCTGAAAACATATCACACTTTTCATCATAGTGCTTTTACCAATGCATAAAATGCATGGAGAAGTCATTTCGAATGACTGGTCCTCAGTGTTGTGAGAACGATGACTGGTTAAAATTTTTGGTGGTTTCTTGTTCAGTCCATAGGCCTACATCATGTGGCAAACCGGTGAGCATGTGGCTCTATTAGTATAGGAGATACCTGAAAACATATCACACTTTTCATCATAGTGCTTTTACCAATGCATAAAATGCATGGAGAAGTCATTTCGAATGACTGGTCCTCAGTGTTGTGAGAACGATGACTGGTTAAAATTTTTGGTGGTTTCTTGTTCAGTCCATAGGCCTACATCATGTGGCAAACCGGTGAGCATGTGGCTCTATTAGTATAGGAGATACCTGAAAACATATCACACTTTTCATCATAGTGCTTTTACCAATGCATAAAATGCATGGAGAAGTCATTTCGAATGACTGGTCCTCAGTGTTGTGAGAACGATGACTGGTTAAAATTTTTCGTGGTTTCTTGTTCAGTCCATAGGCCTACATCATGTGGCAAACCGGTGAGCATGTGGCTCTATTAGTATAGGAGATACCTGAAAACATATCACACTTTTCATCATAGTGCTTTTACCAATGCATAAAATGCATGGAGAAGTCATTTCGAATGACTGGTCCTCAGTGTTGTGAGAACGATGACTGGTTAAAATTTTTGGTGGTTTCTTGTTCAGTCCATAGGCCTACATCATGTGGCAAACCGGTGAGCATGTGGCTCTATTAGTATAGGAGATACCTGAAAACATATCACACTTTTCATCATAGTGCTTTTACCAATGCATAAAATGCATGGAGAAGTCATTTCGAATGACTGGTCCTCAGTGTTGTGAGAACGATGACTGGTTAAAATTTTTGGTGGTTTCTTGTTCAGTCCATAGGCCTACATCATGTGGCAAACCGGTGAGCATGTGGCTCTATTAGTATAGGAGATACCTGAAAACATATCACACTTTTCATCATAGTGCTTTTACCAATGCATAAAATGCATGGAGAAGTCATTTCGAATGACTGGTCCTCAGTGTTGTGAGAATGATGACTGGTTAAAATTTTTGGTGGTTTCTTGTTCAGTCCATAGGCCTACATCATGTGGCAAACCGGTGAGCATGTGTCTCTATTAGTATAGGAGATACCTGAAAACATATCACACTTTTCATCATAGTGCTTTTACCAATGCATAAAATGCATGGAGAAGTCATTTCGAATGACTGGTCCTCAGTGTTGTGAGAACGATGACTGGTTAAAATTTTTGGTGGTTTCTTGTTCAGTCCATAGGCCTACATCATGTGGCAAACCGGTGAGCATGTGGCTCTATTAGTATAGGAGATACCTGAAAACATATCACACTTTTCATCATAGTGCTTTTACCAATGCATAAAATGCATGGAGAAGTCATTTCGAATGACTGGTACTCAGTGTTGTGAGAACGATGACTGGTTAAAATTTTTGGTGGTTTCTTGTTCAGTCCATAGGCCTACATCATGTGGCAAACCGGTGAGCATGTGGCTCTATTAGTATAGGAGATACCTGAAAACATATCACACTTTTCATCATAGTGCTTTTACCAATGCATAAAATGCATGGAGAAGTCATTTCGAATGACTGGTCCTCAGTGTTGTGAGAACGATGACTGGTTAAAATTTTTGGTGGTTTCTTGTTCAGTCCATAGGCCTACATCATGTGGCAAACCGGTGAGCATGTGGCTCTATTAGTATAGGAGATACCTGAAAACATATCACACTTTTCATCATACTGCTTTTACCAATGCATAAAATGCATGGAGAAGTCATTTCGAATGACTGGTCCTCAGTGTTGTGAGAACGATGACTGGTTAAAATTTTTGGTGGTTTCTTGTTCAGTCCATAGGCCTACATCATGTGGCAAACCGGTGAGCATGTGGCTCGATTAGTATAGGAGATACCTGAAAACATATCACACTTTTCATCATAGTGCTTTTACCAATGCATAAAATGCATGGAGAAGTCATTTCGAATGACTGGTCTTCAGTGTTGTGAGAACGATGACTGGTTAAAATTTTTGGTGGTTTCTTGTTCAGTCCATAGGCCTACATCATGTGGCAAACCGGTGAGCATGTGGCTCTATTAGTATAGGAGATACCTGAAAACATATCACACTTTTCATCATAGTGCTTTTACCAATGCATAAAATGCATGGAGAAGTCATTTCGAATGACTGGTCCTCAGTGTTGTGAGAACGATGACTGGTTAAAATTTTTGGTGGTTTCTTGTTCAGTCCATAGGCCTACATCATGTGGCAAACCGGTGAGCATGTGGCTCTATTAGTATAGGAGATACCTGAAAACATATCACTTTTCATCATAGTGCTTTTACCAATGCATAAAATGCATGGAGAAGTCATTTCGAATGACTGGTCCTCAGTGTTGTGAGAACGATGACTGGTTAAAATTTTTGGTGGTTTCTTGTTCAGTCCATAGGCCTACATCATGTGGCAAACCGGTGAGCATGTGGCTCTATTAGTATAGGAGATACCTGAAAACATATCACACTTTTCATCATAGTGCTTTTACCAATGCATAAAATGCATGGAGAAGTCATTTCGAATGACTGGTCCTCAGTGTTGTGAGAACGATGACTGGTTAAAATTTTTGGTGGTTTCTTGTTCAGTCCATAGGCCTACATCATGTGGCAAACCGGTGAGCATGTGGCTCTATTAGTATAGGAGATACCTGAAAACATATCACACTTTTCATCATAGTGCTTTTACCAATGCATAAAATGCATGGAGAAGTCATTTCGAATGACTGGTCCTCAGTGTTGTGAGAACGATGACTGGTTAAAATTTTTGGTGGTTTCTTGTTCAGTCCATAGGCCTACATCATGTGGCAAACCGGTGAGCATGTGGCTCTATTAGTATAGGAGATACCTGAAAACATATCACACTTCTCATCATAGTGCTTTTACCAATGCATAAAATGCATGGAGAAGTCATTTCGAATGACTGGTCCTCAGTGTTGTGAGAACGATGACTGGTTAAAATTTTTGGTGGTTTCTTGTTCAGTCCATAGGCCTACATCATGTGGCAAACCGGTGAGCATGTGGCTCTATTAGTATAGGAGATACCTGAAAACATATCACACTTTTCATCATAGTGCTTTTACCAATGCATAAAATGCATGGAGAAGTCATTTCGAATGACTGGTCCTCAGTGTTGTGAGAATGATGACTGGTTAAAATTTTTGGTGGTTTCTTGTTCAGTCCATAGGCCTACATCATGTGGCAAACCGGTGAGCATGTGGCTCTATTAGTATAGGAGATACCTGAAAACATATCACACTTTTCATCATAGTGCTTTTACCAATGCATAAAATGCATGGAGAAGTCATTTCGAATGACTGGTCCTCAGTGTTGTGAGAACGATGACTGGTTAAAATTTTTGGTGGTTTCTTGTTCAGTCCATAGGCCTACATCATGTGGCAAACCGGTGAGCATGTGGCTCTATTAGTATAGGAGATACCTGAAAACATATCACACTTTTCATCATAGTGCTCTTACCAATGCATAAAATGCATGGAGAAGTCATTTCGAATGACTGGTCCTCAGTGTTGTGAGAACGATGACTGGTTAAAATTTTTGGTGGTTTCTTGTTCAGTCCATAGGCCTACATCATGTGGCAAACCGGTGAGCATGTGGCTCTATTAGTATAGGAGATACCTGAAAACATATCACACTTTTCATCATAGTGCTTTTACCAATGCATAAAATGCATGGAGAAGTCATTTCGAATGACTGGTCCTCAGTGTTGTGAGAACGATGACTGGTTAAAATTTTTGGTGGTTTCTTGTTCAGTCCATAGGCCTACATCATGTGGCAAACCGGTGAGCATGTGGCTCTATTAGTATAGGAGATACCTGAAAACATATCACACTTTTCATCATAGTGCTTTTACCAATGCATAAAATGCATGGAGAAGTCATTTCGAATGACTGGTCCTCAGTGTTGTGAGAACGATGACTGGTTAAAATTTTTGGTGGTTTCTTGTTCAGTCCATAGGCCTACATCATGTGGCAAACCGGTGAGCATGTGGCTCTATTAGTATAGGAGATACCTGAAAACATATCACACTTTTCATCATAGTGCTTTTACCAATGCATAAAATGCATGGAGAAGTCATTTCGAATGACTGGTCCTCAGTGTTGTGAGAACGATGACTGGTTAAAATTTTTGGTGGTTTCTTGTTCAGTCCATAGGCCTACATCATGTGGCAAACCGGTGAGCATGTGGCTCTATTAGTATAGGAGATACCTGAAAACATATCACACTTTTCATCATAGTGCTTTTACCAATGCATAAAATGCATGGAGAAGTCATTTCGAATGACTGGTCCTCAGTGTTGTGAGAACGATGACTGGTTAAAATTTTGGGTGGTTTCTTGTTCAGTCCATAGGCCTACATCATGTGGCAAACCGGTGAGCATGTGGCTCTATTAGTATAGGAGATACCTGAAAACATATCACACTTTTCATCATAGTGCTTTTACCAATGCATAAAATGCATGGAGAAGTCATTTCGAATGACTGGTCCTCAGTGTTGTGAGAACGATGACTGGTTAAAATTTTTGGTGGTTTCTTGTTCAGTCCATAGGCCTACATCATGTGGCAAACCGGTGAGCATGTGGCTCTATTAGTATAGGAGATACCTGAAAACATATCACACTTTTCATCATAGTGCTTTTACTAATGCATAAAATGCATGGAGAAGTCATTTCGAATGACTGGTCCTCAGTGTTGTGAGAAAGATGACTGGTTAAAATTTTTGGTGGTTTCTTGTTCAGTCCATAGGCCTACATCATGTGGCAAACCGGTGAGCATGTGGCTCTATTAGTATAGGGGATACCTGAAAACATCACACTTTTCATCATAGTGCTTTTACCAATGCATAAAATGCATGGAGAAGTCATTTCGAATGACTGGTCCTCAGTGTTGTGAGAACGATGACTGGTTAAAATTTTTGGTGGTTTCTTGTTCAGTCCATAGGCCTACATCATGTGGCAAACCGGTGAGCATGTGGCTCTATTAGTATAGGAGATAACTGAAAACATATCACACTTTTCATCATATTGCTTTTACCAATGCATAAAATGCATGGAGAAGTCATTTCGAATGACTGGTCCTCAGTGTTGTGAGAACGATGACTGGTTAAAATTTTTGGTGGTTTCTTGTTCAGTCCATAGGCCTACATCATGTGGCAAACCGGTGAGCATGTGGCTCTATTAGTATAGGAGATACATGAAAACATATCACACTTTTCATCATAGTGCTTTTACCAATGCATAAAATGCATGGAGAAGTCATTTCGAATGACTGGTCCTCAGTGTTGTGAGAACGATGACTGGTTAAAATTTTTGGTGGTTTCTTGTTCAGTCCATAGGCCTACATCATGTGGCAAACCGGTGAGCATGTGGCTCTATTAGTATAGGAGATACCTCAAAACATATCACACTTTTCATCATAGTGCTTTTACCAATGCATAAAATGCATGGAGAAGTCATTTCGAATGACTGGTCCTCAGTGTTGTGAGAACGATGACTGGTTAAAATTTTTGGTGGTTTCTTGTTCAGTCCATAGGCCTACATCATGTGGCAAACCGGTGAGCATGTGGCTCTATTAGTATAGGAGATACCTGAAAACATATCACACTTTTCATCATAGTGCTTTTACCAATGCATAAAATGCATGGAGAAGTCATTTCGAATGACTGGTCCTCAGTGTTGTGAGAACGATGACTGGTTAAAATTTTTGGTGGTTTCTTGTTCAGTCCATAGGCCTACATCATGTGGCAAACCGGTGAGCATGTGGCTCTATTAGTATAGGAGATACCTGAAAACATATCACACTTTTCATCATAGTGCTTTTACCAATGCATAAAATGCATGGAGAAGTCATTTCGAATGACTGGTCCTCAGTGTTGTGAGAACGATGACTGGTTAAAATTTTTGGTGGTTTCTTGTTCAGTCCATAGGCCTACATCATGTGGCAAACCGGTGAGCATGTGGCTCTATTAGTATAGGAGATACCTGAAAACATATCACACTTTTCATCATAGTGCTTTTACCAATGCATAAAATGCATGGAGAAGTCATTTCGAATGACTGGTCCTCAGTGTTGTGAGAACGATGACTGGTTAAAATTTTTGGTGGTTTCTTGTTCAGTCCATAGGCCTACATCATGTGGCAAACCGGTGAGCATGTGGCTCTATTAGTATAGGAGATACCTGAAAACATATCACACTTTTCATCATAGTGCTTTTACCAATGCATAAAATGCATGGAGAAGTCATTTCGAATGACTGGTCCTCAGTGTTGTGAGAACGATGACTGGTTAAAATTTTTGGTGGTTTCTTGTTCAGTCCATAGGCCTACATCATGTGGCAAACCGGTGAGCATGTGGCTCTATTAGTATAGGAGATACCTGAAAACATATCACACTTTTCATCATAGTGCTTTTACCAATGCATAAAATGCATGGAGAAGTCATTTCGAATGACTGGTCCTCAGTGTTGTGAGAACGATGACTGGTTAAAATTTTTGGTGGTTTCTTGTTCAGTCCATAGGCCTACATCATGTGGCAAACCGGTGAGCATGTGGCTCTATTAGTATAGGAGATACCTGAAAACATATCACACTTTTCATCATAGTGCTTTTACCAATGCATAAAATGCATGGAGAAGTCATTTCGAATGACTGGTCCTCAGTGTTGTGAGAACGATGACTGGTTAAAATTTTTGGTGGTTTCTTGTTCAGTCCATAGGCCTACATCATGTGGCAAACCGTTGAGCATGTGGCTCTATTAGTATAGGAGATACCTGAAAACATATCACACTTTTCATCATAGTGCTTTTACCAATGCATAAAATGCATGGAGAAGTCATTTCGAATGACTGGTCCTCAGTGTTGTGAGAATGATGACTGGTTAAAATTTTTGGTGGTTTCTTGTTCAGTCCATAGGCCTACATCATGTGGCAAACCGGTGAGCATGTGGCTCTATTAGTATAGGAGATACCTGAAAACATATCACACTTTTCATCATAGTGCTTTTACCAATGCATAAAATGCATGGAGAAGTCATTTCGAATGACTGGTCCTCAGTGTTGTGAGAACGATGACTGGTTAAAATTTTCGGTGGTTTCTTGTTCAGTCCATAGGCCTACATCATGTGGCAAACCGGTGAGCATGTGGCTCTATTAGTATAGGAGATACCTGAAAACATATCACACTTTTCATCATAGTGCTTTTACCAATGCATAAAATGCATGGAGAAGTCATTTCGAATGACTGGTCCTCAGTGTTGTGAGAACGATGACTGGTTAAAATTTTTGGTGGTTTCTTGTTCAGTCCATAGGCCTACATCATGTGGCAAACCGGTGAGCATGTGGCTCTATTAGTATAGGAGATACCTGAAAACATATCACACTTTTCATCATAGTGCATTTACCAATGCATAAAATGCATGGAGAAGTCATTTCGAATGACTGGTCCTCAGTGTTGTGAGAACGATGACTGGTTAAAATTTTTGGTGGTTTCTTGTTCAGTCCATAGGCCTACATCATGTGGCAAACCGGTGAGCATGTGGCTCTATTAGTATAGGAGATACCTGAAAACATATCACACTTTTCATCATAGTGCTTTTACCAATGCATAAAATGCATGGAGAAGTCATTTCGAATGACTGGTCCTCAGTGTTGTGAGAACGATGACTGGTTAAAATTTTTGGTGGTTTCTTGTTCAGTCCATAGGCCTACATCATGTGGCAAACCGGTGAGCATGTGGCTCTATTAGTATAGGAGATACCTGAAAACATATCACACTTTTCATCATAGTGCTTTTACCAATGCATAAAATGCATGGAGAAGTCATTTCGAATGACTGGTCCTCAGTGTTGTGAGAACGATGACTGGTTAAAATTTTTGGTGGTTTCTTGTTCAGTCCATAGGCCTACATCATGTGGCAAACCGGTGAGCATGTGGCTCTATTAGTATAGGAGATACCTGAATACATATCACACTTTTCATCATAGTGCATTTACCAATGCATAAAATGCATGGAGAAGTCATTTCGAATGACTGGTCCTCAGTGTTGTGAGAACGATGACTGGTTAAAATTTTTGGTGGTTTCTTGTTCAGTCCATAGGCCTACATCATGTGGCAAACCGGTGAGCATGTGGCTCTATTAGTATAGGAGATACCTGAAAACATATCACACTTTTCATCATAGTGCTTTTACCAATGCATAAAATGCATGGAGAAGTCATTTCGAATGACTGGTCCTCAGTGTTGTGAGAACGATGACTGGTTAAAATTTTTGGTGGTTTCTTGTTCAGTCCATAGGCCTACATCATGTGGCAAACCGGTGAGCATGTGGCTCTATTAGTATAGGAGATACCTGAAAACATATCACACTTTTCATCATAGTGCTTTTACCAATGCATAAAATGCATGGAGAAGTCATTTCGAATGACTGGTCCTCAGTGTTGTGAGAACGATGACTGGTTAAAATTTTTGGTGGTTTCTTGTTCAGTCCATAGGCCTACATCATGTGGCAAACCGGTGAGCATGTGGCTCTATTAGTATAGGAGATACCTGAAAACATATCACACTTTTCATCATAGTGCTTTTACCAATGCATAAAATGCATGGAGAAGTCATTTCGAATGACTGGTCCTCAGTGTTGTGAGAACGATGACTGGATAAAATTTTTGGTGGTTTCTTGTTCAGTCCATAGGCCTACATCATGTGGCAAACCGGTGAGCATGTGGCTCTATTAGTATAGGAGATACCTGAAAACATATCACACTTTTCATCATAGTGCTTTTACCAATGCATAAAATGCATGGAGAAGTCATTTCGAATGACTGGTCCTCAGTGTTGTGAGAACGATGACTGGTTAAAATTTTTGGTGGTTTCTTGTTCAGTCCATAGGCCTACATCATGTGGCAAACCGGTGAGCATGTGGCTCCATTAGTTTAGGAGATACCTGAAAACATATCACACTTTTCATCATAGTGCTTTTACCAATGCATAAAATGCATGGAGAAGTCATTTCGAATGACTGGTCCTCAGTGTTGTGAGAACGATGACTGGATAAAATTTTTGGTGGTTTCTTGTTCAGTCCATAGGCCTACATCATGTGGCATACCGGTGAGCATGTGGCTCTATTAGTATAGGAGATACCTGAAAACATCACACTTTTCATCATAGTGCTTTTACCAATGCATAAAATGCATGGAGAGTGTAGAGTGTACACTCTACACTCTATACCCTACACTCTATACCCTACACTCTATACCCTACACTCTACACTCTATTCCCTACACTCTATACCCTACACTCTATACCCTACACTCTGTACCCTACACTCTATACCCTACACTCTTCACCCTACACTCTATACCCTACACTCTATACCATACACTCTATACCCTACAGCCTACACTCTATACCCTACACTCTAATCCCTACACTCTACACTCTATACCCTACACTCTATACCCTACACTCTATACCCTACACTCTACACTCTATACCCTACACTCTACACTCTATACCCTACACTCTATACCCTACACTCTATACCCTACACTCTATACCCTACACTCTACACTCTATGCCCTACACTCTAAACTCTATACCCTACACTCTACACTCTATAATCTACACTCTATACCCTACACTCTATACCCTACACTCTATACCCTAGACTCGATACCCTACACTCTACACTCTATGCCCTACACTCTACAGTCTATACCTTACACTCAACACTCTATTCCCTACACTCTATACCCTACACTCTATACCCTACACTCTACACCCTACACTCTATACCCTACACTCTATACCCTACACTCTATACCCTACACTCTATTCCCTACACTCTATACCCTACACTCTATACCCTACACTCTATACCCTACACTCTATACCCTACACTCTACACCCTACACTCTACACTCTATACCCTACACTCTATACCCTACACTCTACACCCTACACTCTATACCCTACACTCTATGCCCTACACTCTATACCCTACACTCTATGCCCTACACTCTACACCCTACACTCTATACCCTACACTCTAATCCCTACACTCTACACTCTATACCCTACACTCTATACCCTACACTCTACACTCTCTACCCTACACTCTCTACCCTACACTCTATACCCTACACTCTATACCCTACACTCTACACTCTATAACCTATACACTCTACACTCTATACCCTACACTCTATACCCTACACTCTACACTCTATACCCTACACTCTATACCCTACACTCTATGCCCTACACTCTATACCCTACACTCTATACCCTACACTCTATACCCTACACTCTACACTCTATACCCTACACTCTATACCCTACACTCTACACTCTATACCCTACACTCTATACCCTACACTCTCTACCCTACACTCTACACTCTATACCCTACACTCTATACCCTACACTCTATGCCCTACACTCTATACCCTACACTCTATACCCTACACTCTATACCCTACACTCTATACCCTACACTCTACACTCTATACCCTACACTCTATACCCTACACTCTATACCATACACTCTACACTCTATACCCTACACTCTATACCCTACACTCTATACCCTACACTCTACACTCTATACCCTACACTCTATACCCTACACTCTAATCCCTACACTCTACACTCTATACCCTACACTCTACACTCTATTCCCTACACTCTATACCCTACACTCTATACCCTACACTCTATACCCTACACTCTATACCCTACACTCTACACCCTACACTCTACACTCTATACCCTACACTCTATACCCTACACTCTACACCCTACACTCTATACCCTACACTCTATGCCCTACACTCTATACCCTACACTCTATACCCTACACTCTATACCCTACACTCTACACTCTATACTCTACACTCTATACCCTACACTCTATACCCTACACTCTACACTCTATACCCTACACTCTATACCCTACACTCTATACCCTACACTCTACACTCTATACCCTACACTCTATACCCTACACTCTATGCCCTACACTCTATACCCTACAATCTATACCCTACACTCTATACCCTACACTCTATACCCTACACTCTACACTCTATACCCTACACTCTATACCCTACACTCTATACCCTACACTCTACACTCTATACCCTACACTCTATGCCCTACACTCTATACCCTACACTCTACACTCTATACCCTACACTCTATACCCTACACTCTATGCCCTACACTCTATACCCTACACTCTATACCCTACACTCTATACCCTACACTCTATACCCTACACTCTACACTCTATACCCTACACTCTATACTCTACACTCTATACCCTACACTCTACACTCTATACCCTACACTCTATACCCTACACTCTATGCCCTACACTCTATACCCTACACTCTATACCCTACACTCTATACCCTACACTCTACACTCTATACCCTACACTCTATACCCTACACTCTATACCCTACACTCTACACTCTATTCCCTACACTCTATACCCTACACTCTATACCCTACACTCTATACCCTACACTCTATACCCTACACTCTACACCCTACACTCTATACCCTACACTCTATACCATACACTCTATACCCTACACTCTACACTCTATGCCCTACACTCTACACCCTACACTCTATACCCTACACTCTAATCCCTACACTCTACACTCTATACCCTACACTCTATACCCTACACTCTACACTCTATACCCTACACTCTATACCCTACACTCTATACCCTACACTCTATACCCTACACTCTACACTCTATGCCCTACATTCTACACTCTATACCCTACACTCTACACTCTATACTCTACACTCTATACCCTACACTCTATACCCTACACTCTATACCCTACACTCTATACCCTACACTCTACACTCTATGCCCTACACTCTACACCCTACACTCTATACCCTACACTCTAATCCCTACACTCTACACTCTATACCCTACACTCTATACCCTACACTCTACACTCTCTACCCTACACTGTACACTCTATACCCTACACTCTATACCCTACACTCTACACCCTACACTCTATACCCTACACTCTATACCATACACTCTATACCCTACACTCTACACTCTATACCCTACACTGTGCACTCTATACCCTACACTCTATACCCTACACTCTATACCCTACACTCTATACCCTACACTCTATACCCTACACTCTACACCCTACACTCTATACCCTACACTCTATGCCCTACACTCTATACCCTACACTCTATACCCTACACTCTATACCCTACACTCTACACTCTATACTCTACACTCTATACCCTACACTCTATACCCTACACTCTACACTCTATACCCTACACTCTATACCCTACACTCTATACCCTACACTCTACACTCTATACCCTACACTCTATACCCTACACTCTATGCCCTACACTCTATACCCTACACTCTATACCCTACACTCTATACCCTACACTCTATACCCTACACTCTACACTCTATACCCTACACTCTATGCCCTACACTCTATACCCTACACTCTATACCCTACACTCTATACCCTACACTCTACACTCTATACCCTACACTCTATACCCTACACTCTATACCCTACACTCTACACTCTATACCCTACACTCTATGCCCTACACTCTATACCCTACACTCTACACTCTATACCCTACACTCTATACCCTACACTCTATGCCCTACACTCTATACCCTACACTCTATACCCTACACTCTATACCCTACACTCTATACCCTACACTCTACACTCTATACCCTACACTCTATACCCTACACTCTATACCCTACACTCTATACCCTACACTCTACACTCTATACCCTACACTCTATACCCTACACTCTATGCCCTACACTCTATACCCTACACTCTATACCCTACACTCTATACCCTACACTCTACACTCTATACCCTACACTCTATACCCTACACTCTATACCCTACACTCTACACTCTATTCCCTACACTCTATACCCTACACTCTATACCCTACACTCTGTACCCTACACTCTATACCCTACACTCTTCACCCTACACTCTATACCCTACACTCTATACCATACACTCTATACCCTACACCCTACACTCTATACCCTACACTCTAATCCCTACACTCTACACTCTATACCCTACACTCTATACCCTACACTCTATACCCTACACTCTACACTCTATACCCTACACTCTACACTCTAGACCCTACACTCTATACCCTACACTCTATACCCTACACTCTATACCCTACACTCTACACTCTATGCCCTACACTCTAAACTCTATACCCTACACTCTACACTCTATAATCTACACTCTATACCCTACACTCTATACCCTACACTCTATACCCTACACTCTATACCCTAGACTCGATACCCTACACTCTACACTCTATGCCCTACACTCTACACTCTATACCTTACACTCAACACTCTATTCCCTACACTCTATACCCTACACTCTATACCCTACACTCTACACCCTACACTCTATACCCTACACTCTATACCCTACAGTCTACACTCTATGCCCTACACTCTACACCCTACACTCTATACCCTACACTCTAATCCCTACACTCTACACTCTATACCCTACACTCTATACCCTACACTCTACACTCTCTACCCTACACTCTCTACCCTACACTCTATACCCTACACTCTATACCCTACACTCTACACTCTATACCCTACACTCTACACTCTATACCCTACACTCTATACCCTACACTCTACACTCTATACCCTACACTCTATACCCTACACTCTATGCCCTACACTCTATACCCTACACTCTATACCCTACACTCTATACCCTACACTCTACACTCTATACCCTACACTCTATACCCTACACTCTACACTCTATACCCTACACTCTATACCCTACACTCTATACCCTACACTCTACACTCTATACCCTACACTCTATACCCTACACTCTATGCCCTACACTCTATACCCTACACTCTATACCCTACACTCTATACCCTACACTCTATACCCTACACTCTACACTCTATACCCTACACTCTATACCCTACACTCTATACCATACACTCTACACTCTATACCCTACACTCTATACCCTACACTCTATACCCTACACTCTACACTCTATACCCTACACTCTATACCCTACACTCTAATCCCTACACTCTACACTCTATACCCTACACTCTACACTCTATTCCCTACACTCTATACCCTACACTCTATACCCTACACTCTATACCCTACACTCTATACCCTACACTCTACACTCTATACCCTACACTCTATACCCTACACTCTACACCCTACACTCTATACCCTACACTCTATGCCCTACACTCTATACCCTACACTCTATACCCTACACTCTATACCCTACACTCTACACTCTATACTCTACACTCTATACCCTACACTCTATACCCTACACTCTACACTCTATACCCTACACTCTATACCCTACACTCTATACCCTACACTCTACACTCTATACCCTACACTCTATACCCTACACTCTATGCCCTACACTCTATACCCTACACTCTATACCCTACACTCTATACCCTACACTCTATACCCTACACTCTACACTCTATACCCTACACTCTATGCCCTACACTCTATACCCTACACTCTACACTCTATACCCTACACTCTATACCCTACACTCTATACTCTACACTCTACACTCTATACCCTACACTCTATACCCTACACTCTAATCCCTACACTCTACACTCTATACCCTACACTCTATACCCTACACTCTATACCCTACACTCTACACTCTATACCCTACACTCTATATCCTACACTCTACACTCTATACCATACACTCTATACCCTACACTCTATACCCTACAGTCTATACCCTACACTCTACACCCTACACTCTATACCTTACACTCTATACCCTACACTCTATACCCTACACTCTATACCCTACACTCTACACCCTACACTCTATACTCTACACTCTATACCATACACTCTATACCCTACACTCTACACTCTATACCCTACACTCTACATCCTACACTCTATACCCTACACTCTAATCCCGACACTCTACACTCTATACCCTACACTCTATACCCTACACTCTATACCATACACTCTACACTCTCTACCCTACACTCTATACCCTACACTCTATAACATACACTCTATACCCTACACTCTATACCCTACACTCTATACCATACACTCTACACTCTATACCCTACACTCTATACCATACACTCTACACCATACACTCTATAGCATACACTCTATACCCTACACTCTACACTCTATACCCTACACTCTATACCCTACACTCTACACCCTGCACTCTATACCCTACACACTATACCCTACACTCTACACTCTATACCCTACACTCTATACCCTACACTCTATACCCTACACTCTATACCCTACAATCTACACTCTATACCCTACACTCTATAGCCCACACTCTACAATCTATACCCTACACTCTATACCCTACACTCTATACCCTACAGTCTATACCCTACACTCTATACCCTACACTCCACACTCTATACCTTACACTTTACACTCTATTCCCTACACTCTATACCCTACACTCTATACCCTACACTCTATACCCTACACTCTATACCCTACACTCTACACCCTACACTCTATACCCTACACTCTATACCATACACTCTATACCCTACACTCTACACTCTATACCCTACACTCTACACCCTACACTCTATACCCTACACTCTAATCCCTACACTCTACACTCTATACCCTACACTCTATACCCTACACTCTACACTCTATACCTTACACTCTACACTCTATTCCCCACACTCTATACCCTACACTCTATACCCTACACTCTATACCCTACACTCTATACCCTACACTCGACACCCTATACCCTACACTCTATACCATACACTCTATACCCTACACTCTACACTCTATACCCTACACTCTACACCCTACACTCTATACCCTACACTCTAATCCCTACACTCTACACTCTATACCCTACACTCTATACCCTACACTCTATACCCTACACTCTACCCTCTCTACCCTACACTCTATACCCTGCACTCTATACCCTACACTCTATACCCTACACTTTATACCCTACACTCTATACCCTACACTCTATACCATACACTCTACACTCTATACCCTACACTCTATACCATACACTCTACACCATACACTCTATAGCATACACTCTATACCCTACACTCTACACTCTATACCCTACACTCTATACCCTACACTCTACACCCTGCACTCTATACCCTACACACTATACCCTACACTCTACACTCTATACCCTACACTCTATACCCTACACTCTATACCCTACAATCTACACTCTATACCCTACACTCTATAGCCTACACTCTACAATCTATACCCTACACTCTATACCCTACACTCTATACCCTACAGTCTATACCCTACACTCTATACCCTACACTCTACACTCTATACCTTACACTTTACACTCTATTCCCTACACTCTTTACCCTACACTCTATACCCTACACTCTATACCCTACACTCCATACCCTACACTCTACACCCTACACTCTATACCCTACACACTATACCATACACTCTATACCCTACACTCTACACTCTATACCCTACATGGAAACAGGAACACATGGGCTACTTGCACAGTGAACAAGTCTGTATGATCATGTTCACACACCACCAAGAAACCTGAAGACACAAAAGAGAATAGTAAAACCAAAAACACTCAGTTTGAAAAAATGTTGCAGTAATCCGCAAGTGCTAGTAAAAGATGTAAAAAACAGGGTATTTGGTTGATACGTTTTTTGCAAAAAATGTATACTAAGCTGCTCTACCAATCTTCACGGTATACCCTTATCAGAGCAGTCCTAACTAATGTATGCAATCCCTATCTGATGTATTTAAAAACCTGATCATCTGTATATAACCTGTGTGAACAGGGTTCAGAGAGGAAAAATCCATGTGTGCATACAGGGTAGAACAGCTTTTGTGCAGATAGCCCAAGAGGAGTGGTGGAACTCCCCAGTCTTGTAGACACAAGAGAACAATTATGGAAACAGGAACACATGGGCTACTTGCACAGTGAACAAGTCTGTATGATCATGTTCACACACCACCAAGAAACCTGAAGACACAAAAGAGAATAGTAAAACCAAAAACACTCAGTTTGAAAAAATGTTGCAGTAATCCGCAAGTGCTAGTAAAAGATGTAAAAAACAGGGTATTTGGTTGATACGTTTTTTGCAAAAAATGTATACTAAGCTGCTCTACCAATCTTCACGGTATACCCTTATCAGAGCAGTCCTAACTAATGTATGCAATCCCTATCTGATGTATTTAAAAACCTGATCATCTGTATATAACCTGTGTGAACAGGGTTCAGAGAGGAAAAATCCATGTGTGCATACAGGGTAGAACAGCTTTTGTGCAGATAGCCCAAGAGGAGTGGTGGAACTCCCCAGTCTTGTAGACACAAGAGAACAATTATGGAAACAGGAACACATGGGCTACTTGCACAGTGAACAAGTCTGTATGATCATGTTCACACACCACCAAGAAACCTGAAGACACAAAAGAGAATAGTAAAACCAAAAACACTCAGTTTGAAAAAATGTTGCAGTAATCCGCAAGTGCTAGTAAAAGATGTAAAAAACAGGGTATTTGGTTGATACGTTTTTTGCAAAAAATGTATACTAAGCTGCTCTACCAATCTTCACGGTATACCCTTATCAGAGCAGTCCTAACTAATGTATGCAATCCCTATCTGATGTATTTAAAAACCTGATCATCTGTATATACCCTACACTCTATACCCTACACTCTATACCCTACACTCTATACCCTACACTCTACACTCTATACCCTACACTCTACACTATATACCCTGCACTCTATACCCTACACTCTATACCTTACACTCTATACCCTACACTCTATACCCTACACTCTTCACTATATACCCTACACTCTACACCCTACACTCTATACCCTACACTCTAATCCCTACACTGTACACTCTATACCCTACACTCTATACCCTACACTCTACACTCTATACCTTACACTCTGCACTCTATTCCCTACACTCTATACCCTACACTCTATACCCTACACTCTATACCCTACACTCTATACTCTACACTCTACACCCTACACTCTATACCCTACACTCTATACCATACACTCTATACCCTACACTCTACACTCTATACCCTACACTCTACACCCTACACTCTATACCCTACACTCTAATCCCTACACTCTACACTCTATACCCTACACTCTATACCCTACACTCTATACCCTACACTCTACACTCTCTACCCTACACTCTATACCCTGCACTCTATACCCTACACTCTATACCCTACACTCTACACTCTATACCCTACACTCTACACTCTATACCCTACACTCTATACCCTACACTCTATACCCTACACTCTATACCCTACACTCTATACCCTACACTCTACACTCTATGCCCTACACTCTACACTCTATACCCTACACTCTACACTCTATACCCTACACTCTACACTCTATACCCTACACTCTATACCCTACACTCTATACCCTACACTCTATACCCTACACTCTACACTCTATGCCCTACACTCTACACTCTATACCTTACACTCTACACTCTATTCCCTACACTCTATACCCTACACTCTATACCCTACACTCTACACCCCACACTCTATACCCTACACTCTATACCATACACTCTATACCCTACACTCTACACTCTATACCCTACACTCTACACCCTACACTCTATACACTACACTCTAATCCCTACACTCTACACTCTCTACCCTACACTCTATACCCTACACTCTACACTCTCTACCCTACACTCTCTACCCTACACTCTATACCCTACACTCTATACCCTACACTCTACACTCTATACCCTTCACTCTATACCCTACACTCTATACCCTACACTCTACACTCTATACCCTACACTCTACACTCTATACCCTGCACTCTATACCCTACACTCTATACCCTACACTCTATACCCTACACTCTATACCCTACACTCTTCACTATATACCCTACACTCTACACCCTACACTCTATACCCTACACTCTAATCCCTACACTGTACACTCTATACCCTACACTCTATACCCTACACTCTACACTCTATACCTTACACTCTGCACTCTATTCCCTACACTCTATACCCTACACTCTATACCCTACACTCTATACCCTACACTCTATACTCTACACTCTACACCCTACACTCTATACCCTACACTCTATACCATACACTCTATACCCTACACTCTACACTCTATACCCTACACTCTACACCCTACACTCTATACCCTACACTCTAATCCCTACACTCTACACTCTATACCCTACACTCTATACCCTACACTCTATACCCTACACTCTACACTCTCTACCCTACACTCTATACCCTGCACTCTATACCCTACACTCTATACCCTACACTCTACACTCTATACCCTACACTCTACACTCTATACCCTACACTCTATACCCTACACTCTATACCCTACACTCTATACCCTACACTCTATACCCTACACTCTACACTCTATACCCTACACTCTACACTCTATACCCTACACTCTATACCCTACACTCTATACCCTACACTCTATACCCTACACTCTACACTCTATGCCCTACACTCTACACTCTATACCTTACACTCTACACTCTATTCCCTACACTCTATACCCTACACTCTATACCCTACACTCTACACCCCACACTCTATACCCTACACTCTATACCATACACTCTATACCCTACACTCTACACTCTATACCCTACACTCTACACCCTACACTCTATACACTACACTCTAATCCCTACACTCTACACTCTATACCCTACACTCTATACCCTACACTCTATACCCTACACTCTACACTCTCTACCCTACACTCTCTACCCTACACTCTATACCCTACACTCTATACCCTACACTCTACACTCTATACCCTACACTCTACACTCTATACCCTACACTCTATACCCTACACTCTATACCCTACACTCTACACTCTATGCCCTACACTCTACACTCTATACCCTACACTCTATACCCTACACTCTATACCCTACACTCTACACTCTATACCCTACACTCTATACCCTACACTCTATGCCCTACACTCTATACCCTACACTCTATACCCTACACTCTATACCCTACACTCTACACTCTATACCCTACACTCTATACCCTACACTCTACACTATATACCCTACACTCTATACCCTACACTCTATACCCTACACTCTACACTCTATACCCTACACTCTATACCCTACACTCTATGCCCTACACTCTATACCCTACACTCTATACCCTACACTCTATACCCTACACTCTATACCCTACACTCTATACCCTATACTCTACACTCTATACCCTACAGTCTATACCCTACACTCTATACCCTACACTCTGCACTCTATACCCTACACTCTATACCCTACACTCTATACCCTACACTCTACACTCTATATCCTACACTCTATACCCTACACTCTATGCCCTACACTCTATACCCTACACTCTATACCCTACACTCTATACCCTACACTCTACACTCTATACCCTACACTCTATACCCTACACTCTATACCCTACACTCTACACTCTATTCCCTACACTCTATACCCTACACTCTATACCCTACACTCTATACCCTACACTCTACACCCTACACTCTATAAACTACACTCTATACCATACACTCTATACCCTACACTCTACACTCTATGCCCTACACTCTACACCCTACACGCTATACCCTACACTCTAATCCCTACACTCTACACTCTATACCCTACACTCTATACCCTACACTCTACACTCTATACCTTACACTCTACACTCTATTCCCTACACTCTATACCTTACACTCTATACCCTACACTCTATACCCTACACTCTATACCCTACACTCTACACTCTATACCCTACACTCTATACCCTACACTCTATACCCTACACTCTACACTCTATGCCCTACACTCTACACTCTATACCCTACACTCTATACCCTACACTCTATACCCTACACTCTACACTCTATACCCTACACTCTATACCCTACACTCTATGCCCTACACTCTATACCCTACACTCTACACTCTACACTCTATACCCTACACTCTACACTCTATACCCTACACTCTATACCCTACACTCTATACCCTACACTCTACACTATATACCCTACACTCTATACCCTACACTCTATACCCTACACTCTACACTCTATACCCTACACTCTATACCCTACACTCTATGCCCTACACTCTATACCCTACACTCTATACCCTACACTCTATACCCTACACTCTATACCCTACACTCTATACCCTATACTCTACACTCTATACCCTACAGTCTATACCCTACACTCTATGCCCTACACTCTGCACTCTATACCCTACACTCTATACCCTACACTCTATACCCTACACTCTACACTCTATATCCTACACTCTATACCCTACACTCTATGCCCTACACTCTATACCCTACACTCTATACCCTACACTCTATACCCTACACTCTACACTCTATACCCTACACTCTATACCCTACACTCTATACCCTACACTCTACACTCTATTCCCTACACTCTATACCCTACACTCTATACCCTACACTCTATACCCTACACTCTACACCCTACACTCTATAAACTACACTCTATACCATACACTCTATACCCTACACTCTACACTCTATGCCCTACACTCTACACCCTACACGCTATACCCTACACTCTAATCCCTACACTCTACACTCTATACCCTACACTCTATACCCTACACTCTACACTCTATACCTTACACTCTACACTCTATTCCCTACACTCTATACCTTACACTCTATACCCTACACTCTATACCCTACACTCTATACCCTACACTCTACACCCTACACTCTATACCCTACACTCTATACCATACACTCTATACCCTACACTCTACACTCTATACCCTACACTCTACACCCTACACTCTATACCCTACACTCTAATCCCTACACTCTACACTCTATACCCTACACTCTATACCCTACACTCTATACCCTACACTCTACACTCTCTACCCTACACTCTATACCCTGCACACTATACCCTACACTCTATACCCTACACTCTACACTCTATACCCTACACTCTACACTCTATACCCTACACTCTATACCCTACACTCTATACCCTACACTCTACACTCTATACCCTACACTCTACACTCTATACCCTACACTCTACACTCTATACCCTACACTCTACACTCTATACCCTACACTCTACACTCTATACCCTACACTCTATACCCTACACTCTATACCCTACACTCTATACCCTACACTCTAATCCCTACACTCTACACTCTATACCCTACACTCTATACCCTACACTCTATACCCTACACTCTACACTCTCTACCCTACACTCTATACCCTGCACACTATACCCTACACTCTATACCCTACACTCTACATGCTATACCCTACACTCTACACTCTATACCCTACACTCTATACCCTTCACTCTATACCCTACACTCTATACCCTACACTCTATACCCTACACTCTATACCCTACACTCTACACTCTATACCCTACACTCTACACTCTATACCCTACACTCTACACTCTATACCCTACACTCTATACCCTACACTCTATACCCTACACTCTATACCCTACACTCTATACCCTACACTCTACACTCTATGCCCTACACTCTACACTCTATACCTTACACTCTACACTCTATTCCCTACATTCTGTACCCTACACTCTATACCCTAAACTCTACACCCCACACTCTATACCCTACACTCTATACCATACACTCTATACCCTACACTCTACACTCTATACCCTACACTCTACACCCTACACTCTATACACTACAATATAATCCCTACACTCTACAATCTATACCCTACACTCTATACCCTACACTATATACCCTACACTCTACACTCTCTACCCTACACTCTCTACCCTACACTGTATACCCTACACTCTATACCCTACACTCTACACTCTATACCCTACACTCTACACTCTATACCCTACACTCTATGCCCTACACTCTATACCCTACACTCTACACTCGATGCCCTACACTCTACACTCTATACCCTACACTCTATACCCTACACTCTATACCCTACACTCTACACTCTATACCCTACACTCTATACCCTACACTCTATGCCCTACACTCTATACCCTACACTCTATACCCTACACTCTATACCCTACACTCTATACCCTACACTCTACACTCTATACCCTACACTCTATAGCCTACACTCTACAATCTATACCCTACACTCTATACCCTACAGTCTATACCCTACACTCTATACCCTACACTCTACACTCTATAACTTACACTCTACACTCTATTCCCTACACTCTATACCCTACACTCTATACCCTACACTCTATACCCTACACTCTATACCCTACACTCTATACCCTACACTCTATACCCTACACTCTATACCATACACTCTATACCCTACACTCTACACTCTATACCCTACACTCTACATCCTACACTCTATACCCTACACTCTAATCCCGACACTCTACACTCTATACCCTACACTCTATACCCTACACTCTATACCCTACACTCTATACCCTACACTCTACACTCTCTACCCTACACTCTATACCCTACACTCTATACCCTACACTCTACACTCTATACCCTACACTCTATACCCTACACTCTACACCCTACACTCTATACCCTACACTTTATGCCCTACACTCTATACCCTACACTCTATACCCTACACTCTATACCGTACACTCTACACTCTATACTCTACACTCTATACCCTACACTCTATACCCTACACTCTACACTCTATACCCTACACTCTATACCCTACACTCTATACCCTACACTCTACACTCTATACCCTACACTCTATACCCTACACTCTATGCCCTACACTCTATACCCTACACTCTGTACCCTACACTCTATACCCTACACTCTATACCCTACACTCTATGCCCTACACTCTATACCCTACACTCTGTACCCTACACTCTATACCCTACACTCTATACCCTACACTCTACACTCTATACCCTACCCTCTCTACCCTACACTCTATACCCTACACTCTACACTCTATACCCTACACTCTATGCCCTACACTCTATACCCTACACTCTACACTCTATACCCTACACTCTATACCCTACACTCTATGCCCTACACTCTATACCCTACACTCTATACCCTACACTCTATACCCTACACTCTACACTCTATACCCTACACTCTATACCCTACACTCTATACCCTACACTCTATACCCTACACTCTACACTCTATTCCCTACACTCTATACCCTACACTCTATACCCTACACTCTATACCCTACACTCTACACCCTACACTCTATACCCTACACTCTATACCCTACACTCTACACTCTATACCCTACACTCTATACCCTACACTCTATGCCCTACACTCTATACCCTACACTCTGTACCCTACACTCTATACCCTACACTCTATACCCTACACTCTACACTCTATACCCTACCCTCTATACCCTACACTCTATACCCTACACTCTACACTCTATACCCTACACTCTATGCCCTACACTCTATACCCTACACTCTACACTCTATACCCTACACTCTATACCCTACACTCTATGCCCTACACTCTATACCCTACACTCTATACCCTACACTCTATACCCTACACTCTACACTCTATACCCTACACTCTATACCCTACACTCTATACCCTACACTCTATACCCTACACTCTACACTCTATACCCTACACTCTATACCCTACACTCTATGCCCTACACTCTATACCCTACACTCTATACCCTACACTCTATACCCTACACTCTACACTCTATACCCTACACTCTATACCCTACACTCTATACCCTACACTCTACACTCTATTCCCTACACTCTATACCCTACACTCTATACCCTACACTCTATACCCTACACTCTACACCCTACACTCTATACCCTACACTCTATACCATACACTCTATACCCTACACTCTACACTCTATGCCCTACACTCTACACCCTACACTCTATACCCTACACTCTAATCCCTACACTCTACACTCTATACCCTACACTCTATACCCTACACTCTATACCCTACACTCTACACTCTATACCCTACACTCTATACCCTACACTCTATACCCTACACTCTATACCCTACACTCTACACTCTATGCCCTACACTCTACACTCTATACCCTACACTCTACACTCTATACTCTACACTCTATACCCTACACTCTATACCCTACACTCTATACCCTACACTCTATACCCTACACTCTACACTCTATGCCCTACACTCTATACCCTACACTCTATACCCTACACTCTACACTCTATGCCCTACACTCTACACTCTATACCCTACACTCTACACTCTATACTCTACACTCTATACCCTACACTCTATACCCTACACTCTATACCCTACACTCTATGCCCTACACTCTATACCCTACACTCTATACCCTACACTCTATACCCTACACTCTACACTCTATACCCTACACTCTATACCCTACACTCTATACCCTACACTCTACACTCTATTCCCTACACTCTATACCCTACACTCTATACCCTACACTCTATACCCTACACTCTACACCCTACACTCTATACCCTACACTCTATACCCTACACTCTACACTCTATACCCTACACTCTATACCCTACACTCTATGCCCTACACTCTATACCCTACACTCTGTACCCTACACTCT
The DNA here is from genome assembly GCF_032444005.1 of Ranitomeya imitator. Classification (NCBI taxonomy): domain Eukaryota; kingdom Metazoa; phylum Chordata; class Amphibia; order Anura; family Dendrobatidae; genus Ranitomeya; species Ranitomeya imitator. The sequence continues at coordinate 181,576 of NW_027193486.1, read as the reverse complement.
ATACCCTACACTCTATACCCTACACTCTACACTCTATACCCTACCCTCTATACCCTACACTCTATACCCTACACTCTACACTCTATACCCTACACTCTATGCCCTACACTCTATACCCTACACTCTACACTCTATACCCTACACTCTATACCCTACACTCTATGACCTACACTCTATACCCTACACTCTATACCCTACACTCTATATCCTACACTCTACACTCTATACCCTACACTCTATACCCTACACTCTATACCCTACACTCTATACCCTACACTCTACACTCTATACCCTACACTCTATACCCTACACTCTATGCCCTACACTCTATACCCTACACTCTATACCCTACACTCTATACCCTACACTCTACACTCTATACCCTACACTCTATACCCTACACTCTATACCCTACACTCTACACTCTATTCCCTACACTCTATACCCTACACTCTATACCCTACACTCTATACCCTACACTCTACACCCTACACTCTATACCCTACACTCTATACCATACACTCTATACCCTACACTCTACACTCTATGCCCTACACTCTACACCCTACACTCTATACCCTACACTCTAATCCCTACACTCTATACTCTATACCCTACACTCTATACCCTACACTCTATACCCTACACTCTACACTCTATACCCTACACTCTATACCCTACACTCTATACCCTACACTCTATACCCTACACTCTACACTCTATGCCCTACACTCTACACTCTATACCCTACACTCTACACTCTATACTCTACACTCTATACCCTACACTCTATACCCTACACTCTATACCCTACACTCTATACCCTACACTCTACACTCTATGCCCTACACTCTATACCCTACACTCTATACCCTACACTCTACACTCTATGCCCTACACTCTACACTCTATACCCTACACTCTACACTCTATACTCTACACTCTATACCCTACACTCTATACCCTACACTCTATACCCTACACTCTATACCCTACACTCTACACTCTATGCCCTACACTCTACACCCTACACTCTATACCCTACACTCTAATCCCTACACTCTACACTCTATACCCTACACTCTATACCCTACACTCTACACTCTCTACCCTACACTCTCTACCCTACACTCTCTACCCTACACTCTATACCCTACACTCTATACCCTACACTCTACACTCTATACCCTACACTCTACACTCTATACCCTACACTCTATACCCTACACTCTACACTCTATACCCTACACTCTATACCCTACACTCTATGCCCTACACTCTATACCCTACACTCTATACCCTACACTCTATACCCTACACTCTACACTCTATACCCTACACTCTACACTCTATACCCTACACTCTATACCCTACACTCTGTACCCTACACTCTACACTCTATACCCTACACTCTATACCCTACACTCTATGCCCTACACTCTATACCCTACACTCTATACCCTACACTCTATACCCTACACTCTATACCCTACACTCTACACTCTATACCCTACACTCTATACCCTACACTATATACCCTACACTCTACACTCTATACCCTACACTCTATACCCTACACTCTATACCCTACACTCTACACTCTATACCCTACACTCTATACCCTACACTCTATACCCTACACTCTACACTCTATACCCTACACTCTATACCCTACACTCTATGCCCTACACTCTATACCCTACACTCTATACCCTACACTCTATACCCTACACTCTACACTCTATACCCTACACTCTATACCCTACACTCTATACCCTACACTCTACACTCTATACCCTACACTCTATGCCCTACACTCTATACCCTACACTCTACACTCTATACCCTACACTCTATACCCTACACTCTATGCCCTACACTCTATACCCTACACTCTATACCCTACACTCTATACCCTACACTCTATACCCTACACTCTACACTCTATACCCTACACTCTATACCCTACACTCTATACCCTACACTCTATACCCTACACTCTACACTCTATATCCTACACTCTATACCCTACACTCTATGCCCTACACTCTATACCCTACACTCTATACCCTACACTCTATACCCTACACTCTACACTCTATACCCTACACTCTATACCCTACACTCTATACCCTACACTCTACACTCTATTCCCTACACTCTATACCCTACACTCTATACCCTACACTCTACACCCTACACTCTATACCCTACACTCTATACCATACACTCTATACCCTACACTCTACACCCTACACTCTATACCCTACACTCTATACCCTACACTCTATACCCTACACTCTATACCCTACACTCTATACCCTACACTCTACACTCTATACCCTACACTCTATGCCCTACACTCTATACCCTACACTCTACACTCTATACCCTACACTCTATACCCTACACTCTATGCCCTACACTCTATACCCTACACTCTATACCCTACACTATATACCCTACACTCTACACTCTATACCCTACACTCTATACCCTACACTCTATACCCTACACTCTATACCCTACACTCTACACTCTATACCCTACACTCTATACCCTACACTCTATGCCCTACACTCTATACCCTACACTCTACACTCTATACCCTACACTCTATACCCTACACTCTATACCCTACATTCTACACTCTATTCCCTACACTCTATACCCTACACTCTATACCCTACACTCTATACCCTACACTCTACACCCTACACTCTATACCCTACACTCTATACCCTACACTCTACACTCTATACCCTACACTCTATACCCTACACTCTATGCCCTACACTCTATACCCTACACTCTGTACCCTACACTCTATACCCTACACTCTATACCCTACACTCTACACTCTATACCCTACCCTCTATACCCTACACTCTATACCCTACACTCTACACTCTATACCCTACACTCTATGCCCTACACTCTATACCCTACACTCTACACTCTATACCCTACACTCTATACCCTACACTCTATGCCCTACACTCTATACCCTACACTCTATACCCTACACTCTATACCCTACACTCTACACTCTATACCCTACACTCTATACCCTACACTCTATACCCTACACTCTATACCCTACACTCTACACTCTATACCCTACACTCTATACCCTACACTCTATGCCCTACACTCTATACCCTACACTCTATACCCTACACTCTATACCCTACACTCTACACTCTATACCCTACACTCTATACCCTACACTCTATACCCTACACTCTACACTCTATTCCCTACACTCTATACCCTACACTCTATACCCTACACTCTATACCCTACACTCTACACCCTACACTCTATACCCTACACTCTATACCATACACTCTATACCCTACACTCTACACTCTATGCCCTACACTCTACACCCTACACTCTATACCCTACACTCTAATCCCTACACTCTACACTCTATACCCTACACTCTATACCCTACACTCTATACCCTACACTCTACACTCTATACCCTACACTCTATACCCTACACTCTATACCCTACACTCTATACCCTACACTCTACACTCTATGCCCTACACTCTACACTCTATACCCTACACTCTACACTCTATACTCTACACTCTATACCCTACACTCTATACCCTACACTCTATACCCTACACTCTATACCCTACACTCTACACTCTATGCCCTACACTCTATACCCTACACTCTATACCCTACACTCTACACTCTATGCCCTACACTCTACACTCTATACCCTACACTCTACACTCTATACTCTACACTCTATACCCTACACTCTATACCCTACACTCTATACCCTACACTCTATACCCTACACTCTACACTCTATGCCCTACACTCTACACCCTACACTCTATACCCTACACTCTAATCCCTACACTCTACACTCTATACCCTACACTCTATACCCTACACTCTACACTCTCTACCCTACACTCTCTACCCTACACTCTATACCCTACACTCTATACCCTACACTCTACACTCTATACCCTACACTCTACACTCTATACCCTACACTCTATACCCTACACTCTACACTCTATACCCTACACTCTATACCCTACACTCTATGCCCTACACTCTATACCCTACACTCTATACCCTACACTCTATACCCTACACTCTACACTCTATACCCTACACTCTATACCCTACACTCTACACTCTATACCCTACACTCTATACCCTACACTCTATACCCTACACTCTACACTCTATACCCTACACTCTATACCCTACACTCTATGCCCTACACTCTATACCCTACACTCTATACCCTACACTCTATACCCTACACTCTATACCCTACACTCTACACTCTATACCCTACACTCTATACCCTACACTATATACCCTACACTCTACACTCTATACCCTACACTCTATACCCTACACTCTATACCCTACACTCTACACTCTATACCCTACACTCTATACCCTACACTCTATACCCTACACTCTACACTCTATACCCTACACTCTATACCCTACACTCTATACCCTACACTCTATACCCTACACTCTATACCCTACACTCTATACCCTACACTCTATACCCTACACTCTACACTCTATACCCTACACTCTATACCCTACACTCTATACCCTACACTCTACACTCTATACCCTACACTCTATGCCCTACACTCTATACCCTACACTCTACACTCTATACCCTACACTCTACACCCTACACTCTATACACTACACTCTAATCCCTACACTCAACACTCTATACCCTACACTCTATACCCTACACTCTATACCCTATACTCTACACTCTCTACCCTACACTCTCTACCCTACACTCTATACCATACACTCTATACCCTACACTCTACACTCTATTCCCTACACTCTACACTCTATACCCCACACTCTATACCCTACACTCTATACCCTACACTCTACACTCTATGCCCTACACTCTACACTCTATACCCTACACTCTATACCCTACACTCTATACCCTACACTCTACACTCTATACCCTACACTCTATACCCTACACTCTATGCCCTACACTCTATACCCTACACTCTATACCCTACACTCTATACCCTACACTCTACACTCTATACCCTACACTCTATACCCTACACTCTATACCCTACACTCTACACTCTATACCCTACACTCTATACCCTACACTCTATACCCTACACTCTATACCCTTCACTCTATACCCTACGCTCTACACTCTATACCCTACACTCTATACCCTACACTCTATACCCTACACTCTATACCCTACACTCTACACTCTATACCCTACGCTCTATACCCTACACTCTATGCCCTACACTCTATACCCTACACTCTATACCCTACACTCTATACTCTACACTCTATTCCCTACACTCTATACCCTACACTCTATACCCTACACTCTATACCATACACTCTATACCCTACACTCTACACTCTATACCCTACACTCTACATCCCACACTCTATACCCTACACTCTAATCCCGACACTCTACACTCTATACCCTACACTCTATACCCTACACTCTACACTCTATACCCTACACTCTATACCCTACACTCTATACCCTACACTCTACACTCTATACCCTACACTCTATACCCTACACTCTATACCCTACACTCTATACCCTACACTCTATACCCTACACTCTACACTCTATACCCTACACTCTATACCCTACACTCTATACCCTACACTCTACACTCAATACCCTACGCTCTATACCCTACACTCTATGCCCTACACTCTATACCCTACACTCTATACCCTACACTCTATACCCTACACTCTACACTCTATTCCCTACACTCTATACCCTACACTCTATACCCTACACTCTATACCATACACTCTATACCCTACACTCTACACTCTATACCCTACACTCTACATCCCACACTCTATACCCTACACTCTAATCCCGACACTCTACACTCTATACCCTACACTCTATACCCTACACTCTATACCCTACACTCTACACTCTCTACCCTACACTCTATACCCTACATTCTATAACATGCACTCTATACCCTACACTCTATACCCTACACTCTATATCATACACTCTACACTCTATACCCTACACTCTATACCATACACTCTACACCATACACTCTATAGCATACACTCTATACCCTACACTCTACATTCTATACCCTACACTCTATACCCTACACTCTATACCCTACACTCTATACCCTACACTCAATACCCTACACTCTACACTCTATACCCTACACTCTATAGCCTACACTCTACAATCTATACCCTACACTCTATACCCTACACTCTATACCCTACAGTCTATACCCTACACTCTATACCCTACACTCTACACTCTATACCTTACACTCTACACTCTATTCCCTACACTCTATACCCTACACTCTATACCCTACACTCTATACCCTACACTCTATACCCTACACTCTACACCCTACACTCTAATCCCTACACTCTATACCCTACACTCTATACCCTACACTCTACACTCTATACCTTACACTCTACACTCTATTCCCTACACTCTATACCCTACACTCTATACCCTACACTCTATACCCTACACTCTATACCCTACACTCTACACCCTACACTCTAATCCCTACACTCTATACCCTACACTCTATACCCTATACTCTACACTCTATACCCTACAGTCTATACCCTACACTCTATGCCCTACACTCTGCACTCTATACCCTACACTCTATACCCTACACTCTATACCCTACACTCTACACTCTATATCCTACACTCTATACCCTACACTCTATGCCCTACACTCTATACCCTACACTCTATACCCTACACTCTATACCCTACACTCTACACTCTATACCCTACACTCTATACCCTACACTCTATACCCTACACTCTACACTCTATTCCCTACACTCTATACCCTACACTCTATACCCTACACTCTATACCCTACACTCTACACCCTACACTCTATAAACTACACTCTATACCATACACTCTATACCCTACACTCTACACTCTATGCCCTACACTCTACACCCTACACGCTATACCCTACACTCTAATCCCTACACTCTACACTCTATACCCTACACTCTATACCCTACACTCTACACTCTATACCTTACACTCTACACTCTATTCCCTACACTCTATACCTTACACTCTATACCCTACACTCTATACCCTACACTCTATACCCTACACTCTACACCCTACACTCTATACCCTACACTCTATACCATACACTCTATACCCTACACTCTACACTCTATACCCTACACTCTACACCCTACACTCTATACCCTACACTCTAATCCCTACACTCTACACTCTATACCCTACACTCTATACCCTACACTCTATATCCTACACTCTACACTCTCTACCCTACACTCTATACCCTGCACACTATACCCTACACTCTATACCCTACACTCTACACTCTATACCCTACACTCTACACTCTATACCCTACACTCTATACCCTACACTCTATACCCTACACTCTACACTCTATACCCTACACTCTACACTCTATACCCTACACTCTACACTCTATACCCTACACTCTACACTCTATACCCTACACTCTACACTCTATACCCTACACTCTATACCCTACACTCTATACCCTACACTCTATACCCTACACTCTAATCCCTACACTCTACACTCTATACCCTACACTCTATACCCTACACTCTATACCCTACACTCTACACTCTCTACCCTACACTCTATACCCTGCACACTATACCCTACACTCTATACCCTACACTCTACATGCTATACCCTACACTCTACACTCTATACCCTACACTCTATACCCTTCACTCTATACCCTACACTCTATACCCTACACTCTATACCCTACACTCTATACCCTACACTCTACACTCTATACCCTACACTCTACACTCTATACCCTACACTCTACACTCTATACCCTACACTCTATACCCTACACTCTATACCCTACACTCTATACCCTACACTCTATACCCTACACTCTACACTCTATGCCCTACACTCTACACTCTATACCTTACACTCTACACTCTATTCCCTACATTCTGTACCCTACACTCTATACCCTAAACTCTACACCCCACACTCTATACCCTACACTCTATACCATACACTCTATACCCTACACTCTACACTCTATACCCTACACTCTACACCCTACACTCTATACACTACACTATAATCCCTACACTCTACAATCTATACCCTACACTCTATACCCTACACTATATACCCTACACTCTACACTCTCTACCCTACACTCTCTACCCTACACTGTATACCCTACACTCTATACCCTACACTCTACACTCTATACCCTACACTCTACACTCTATACCCTACACTCTATGCCCTACACTCTATACCCTACACTCTACACTCGATGCCCTACACTCTACACTCTATACCCTACACTCTATACCCTACACTCTATACCCTACACTCTACACTCTATACCCTACACTCTATACCCTACACTCTATGCCCTACACTCTATACCCTACACTCTATACCCTACACTCTATACCCTACACTCTATACCCTACACTCTACACTCTATACCCTACACTCTATAGCCTACACTCTACAATCTATACCCTACACTCTATACCCTACAGTCTATACCCTACACTCTATACCCTACACTCTACACTCTATACCTTACACTCTACACTCTATTCCCTACACTCTATACCCTACACTCTATACCCTACACTCTATACCCTACACTCTATACCCTACACTCTATACCCTACACTCTACACCCTACACTCTATACCCTACACTCTATACCATACACTCTATACCCTACACTCTACACTCTATACCCTACACTCTACATCCTACACTCTATACCCTACACTCTAATCCCGACACTCTACACTCTATACCCTACACTCTATACCCTACACTCTATACCCTACACTCTATACCCTACACTCTACACTCTCTACCCTACACTCTATACCCTACACTCTATACCCTACACTCTACACTCTATACCCTACACTCTATACCCTACACTCTACACCCTACACTCTATACCCTACACTTTATGCCCTACACTCTATACCCTACACTCTATACCCTACACTCTATACCGTACACTCTACACTCTATACTCTACACTCTATACCCTACACTCTATACCCTACACTCTACACTCTATACCCTACACTCTATACCCTACACTCTATACCCTACACTCTACACTCTATACCCTACACTCTATACCCTACACTCTATGCCCTACACTCTATACCCTACACTCTGTACCCTACACTCTATACCCTACACTCTATACCCTACACTCTATGCCCTACACTCTATACCCTACACTCTGTACCCTACACTCTATACCCTACACTCTATACCCTACACTCTACACTCTATACCCTACCCTCTCTACCCTACACTCTATACCCTACACTCTACACTCTATACCCTACACTCTATGCCCTACACTCTATACCCTACACTCTACACTCTATACCCTACACTCTATACCCTACACTCTATGCCCTACACTCTATACCCTACACTCTATACCCTACACTCTATACCCTACACTCTACACTCTATACCCTACACTCTATACCCTACACTCTATACCCTACACTCTATACCCTACACTCTACACTCTATACCCTACACTCTATACCCTACACTCTATGCCCTACACTCTATACCCTACACTCTATACCCTACACTCTATACCCTACACTCTACACTCTATACCCTACACTCTATACCCTACACTCTATACCCTACACTCTACACTCTATTCCCTACACTCTATACCCTACACTCTATACCCTACACTCTATACCCTACACTCTACACCCTACACTCTATACCCTACACTCTATACCCTACACTCTACACTCTATACCCTACACTCTATACCCTACACTCTATGCCCTACACTCTATACCCTACACTCTGTACCCTACACTCTATACCCTACACTCTATACCCTACACTCTACACTCTATACCCTACCCTCTATACCCTACACTCTATACCCTACACTCTACACTCTATACCCTACACTCTATGCCCTACACTCTATACCCTACACTCTACACTCTATACCCTACACTCTATACCCTACACTCTATGCCCTACACTCTATACCCTACACTCTATACCCTACACTCTATACCCTACACTCTACACTCTATACCCTACACTCTATACCCTACACTCTATACCCTACACTCTATACCCTACACTCTACACTCTATACCCTACACTCTATACCCTACACTCTATGCCCTACACTCTATACCCTACACTCTATACCCTACACTCTATACCCTACACTCTACACTCTATACCCTACACTCTATACCCTACACTCTATACCCTACACTCTACACTCTATTCCCTACACTCTATACCCTACACTCTATACCCTACACTCTACACCCTACACTCTATACCCTACACTCTATACCATACACTCTATACCCTACACTCTACACTCTATGCCCTACACTCTACACCCTACACTCTATACCCTACACTCTAATCCCTACACTCTACACTCTATACCCTACACTCTATACCCTACACTCTATACCCTACACTCTACACTCTATACCCTACACTCTATACCCTACACTCTATACCCTACACTCTATACCCTACACTCTACACTCTATGCCCTACACTCTACACTCTATACCCTACACTCTACACTCTATACTCTACACTCTATACCCTACACTCTATACCCTACACTCTATACCCTACACTCTATACCCTACACTCTACACTCTATGCCCTACACTCTATACCCTACACTCTATACCCTACACTCTACACTCTATGCCCTACACTCTACACTCTATACCCTACACTCTACACTCTATACTCTACACTCTATACCCTACACTCTATACCCTACACTCTATACCCTACACTCTATGCCCTACACTCTATACCCTACACTCTATACCCTACACTCTATACCCTACACTCTACACTCTATACCCTACACTCTATACCCTACACTCTATACCCTACACTCTACACTCTATTCCCTACACTCTATACCCTACACTCTATACCCTACACTCTATACCCTACACTCTACACCCTACACTCTATACCCTACACTCTATACCCTACACTCTACACTCTATACCCTACACTCTATACCCTACACTCTATGCCCTACACTCTATACCCTACACTCTGTACCCTACACTCTATACCCTACACTCTATACCCTACACTCTACACTCTATACCCTACCCTCTATACCCTACACTCTATACCCTACACTCTACACTCTATACCCTACACTCTATGCCCTACACTCTATACCCTACACTCTACACTCTATACCCTACACTCTATACCCTACACTCTATGCCCTACACTCTATACCCTACACTCTATACCCTACACTCTATACCCTACACTCTACACTCTATACCCTACACTCTATACCCTACACTCTATACCCTACACTCTATACCCTACACTCTACACTCTATACCCTACACTCTATACCCTACACTCTATGCCCTACACTCTATACCCTACACTCTATACCCTACACTCTATACCCTACACTCTACACTCTATACCCTACACTCTATACCCTACACTCTATACCCTACACTCTACACTCTATTCCCTACACTCTATACCCTACACTCTATACCCTACACTCTATACCCTACACTCTACACCCTACACTCTATACCCTACACTCTATACCATACACTCTATACCCTACACTCTACACTCTATGCCCTACACTCTACACCCTACACTCTATACCCTACACTCTAATCCCTACACTCTACACTCTATACCCTACACTCTATACCCTACACTCTATACCCTACACTCTACACTCTATACCCTACACTCTATACCCTACACTCTATACCCTACACTCTATACCCTACACTCTACACTCTATGCCCTACACTCTACACTCTATACCCTACACTCTACACTCTATACTCTACACTCTATACCCTACACTCTATACCCTACACTCTATACCCTACACTCTATACCCTACACTCTACACTCTATGCCCTACACTCTATACCCTACACTCTATACCCTACACTCTACACTCTATGCCCTACACTCTACACTCTATACCCTACACTCTACACTCTATACTCTACACTCTATACCCTACACTCTATACCCTACACTCTATACCCTACACTCTATACCCTACACTCTACACTCTATGCCCTACACTCTACACCCTACACTCTATACCCTACACTCTAATCCCTACACTCTACACTCTATACCCTACACTCTATACCCTACACTCTACACTCTCTACCCTACACTCTCTACCCTACACTCTCTACCCTACACTCTATACCCTACACTCTATACCCTACACTCTACACTCTATACCCTACACTCTACACTCTATACCCTACACTCTATACCCTACACTCTACACTCTATACCCTACACTCTATACCCTACACTCTATGCCCTACACTCTATACCCTACACTCTATACCCTACACTCTATACCCTACACTCTACACTCTATACCCTACACTCTATACCCTACACTCTACACTCTATACCCTACACTCTATACCCTACACTCTGTACCCTACACTCTACACTCTATACCCTACACTCTATACCCTACACTCTATGCCCTACACTCTATACCCTACACTCTATACCCTACACTCTATACCCTACACTCTATACCCTACACTCTACACTCTATACCCTACACTCTATACCCTACACTCTATACCCTACACTATATACCCTACACTCTACACTCTATACCCTACACTCTATACCCTACACTCTATACCCTACACTCTACACTCTATACCCTACACTCTATACCCTACACTCTATACCCTACACTCTACACTCTATACCCTACACTCTATACCCTACACTCTATGCCCTACACTCTATACCCTACACTCTATACCCTACACTCTATACCCTACACTCTACACTCTATACCCTACACTCTATACCCTACACTCTATACCCTACACTCTACACTCTATACCCTACACTCTATGCCCTACACTCTATACCCTACACTCTACACTCTATACCCTACACTCTATACCCTACACTCTATGCCCTACACTCTATACCCTACACTCTATACCCTACACTCTATACCCTACACTCTATACCCTACACTCTACACTCTATACCCTACACTCTATACCCTACACTCTATACCCTACACTCTATACCCTACACTCTACACTCTATATCCTACACTCTATACCCTACACTCTATGCCCTACACTCTATACCCTACACTCTATACCCTACACTCTATACCCTACACTCTACACTCTATACCCTACACTCTATACCCTACACTCTATACCCTACACTCTACACTCTATTCCCTACACTCTATACCCTACACTCTATACCCTACACTCTACACCCTACACTCTATACCCTACACTCTATACCATACACTCTATACCCTACACTCTACACCCTACACTCTATACCCTACACTCTATACCCTACACTCTACACTCTATACCCTACACTCTATACCCTACACTCTATACCCTACACTCTACACTCTATACCCTACACTCTATGCCCTACACTCTATACCCTACACTCTACACTCTATACCCTACACTCTATACCCTACACTCTATGCCCTACACTCTATACCCTACACTCTATACCCTACACTCTATACCCTACACTCTACACTCTATACCCTACACTCTATACCCTACACTCTATACCCTACACTCTATACCCTACACTCTACACTCTATACCCTACACTCTATACCCTACACTCTATGCCCTACACTCTATACCCTACACTCTACACTCTATACCCTACACTCTATACCCTACACTCTATACCCTACACTCTACACTCTATTCCCTACACTCTATACCCTACACTCTATACCCTACACTCTATACCCTACACTCTACACCCTACACTCTATACCCTACACTCTATACCCTACACTCTACACTCTATACCCTACACTCTATACCCTACACTCTATGCCCTACACTCTATACCCTACACTCTGTACCCTACACTCTATACCCTACACTCTATACCCTACACTCTACACTCTATACCCTACCCTCTATACCCTACACTCTATACCCTACACTCTACACTCTATACCCTACACTCTATGCCCTACACTCTATACCCTACACTCTACACTCTATACCCTACACTCTATACCCTACACTCTATGCCCTACACTCTATACCCTACACTCTATACCCTACACTCTATACCCTACACTCTACACTCTATACCCTACACTCTATACCCTACACTCTATACCCTACACTCTATACCCTACACTCTACACTCTATACCCTACACTCTATACCCTACACTCTATGCCCTACACTCTATACCCTACACTCTATACCCTACACTCTATACCCTACACTCTACACTCTATACCCTACACTCTATACCCTACACTCTATACCCTACACTCTATACCCTACACTCTACACTCTATACCCTACACTCTATACCCTACACTCTATACCCTACACTCTACACTCTATTCCCTACACTCTATAACCTACACTCTATACCCTACACTCTATACCCTACACTCTACACCCTACACTCTATACCCTACACTCTATACCATACACTCTATACCCTACACTCTACACTCTATGCCCTACACTCTACACCCTACACTCTATACCCTACACTCTAATCCCTACACTCTACACTCTATACCCTACACTCTATACCCTACACTCTATACCCTACACTCTACACTCTATACCCTACACTCTATACCCTACACTCTATACCCTTCACTCTATACCCTACACTCTACACTCTATGCCCTACACTCTACACTCTATACCCTACACTCTACACTCTATACTCTACACTCTATACCCTACACTCTATACCCTACACTCTATACCCTACACTCTATACCCTACACTCTACACTCTATGCCCTACACTCTATACCCTACACTCTATACCCTACACTCTACACTCTATGCCCTACACTCTACACTCTATAACCTACACTCTACACTCTATACTCTACACTCTATACCCTACACTCTATACCCTACACTCTATACCCTACACTCTATACCCTACACTCTACACTCTATGCCCTACACTCTACACCCTACACTCTATACCCTACACTCTAATCCCTACACTCTACACTCTATACCCTACACTCTATACCCTACACTCTACACTCTCTACCCTACACTCTCTACCCTACACTCTATACCCTACACTCTATACCCTACACTCTACACTCTATACCCTACACTCTACACTCTATACCCTACACTCTATACCCTACACTCTACACTCTATACCCTACACTCTATACCCTACACTCTATGCCCTACACTCTATACCCTACACTCTATACCCTACACTCTATACCCTACACTCTACACTCTATACCCTACACTCTATACCCTACACTCTACACTCTATACCCTACACTCTATACCCTACACTCTATACCCTACACTCTACACTCTATACCCTACACTCTATACCCTACACTCTATGCCCTACACTCTATACCCTACACTCTATACCCTACACTCTATACCCTACACTCTATACCCTACACTCTACACTCTATACCCTACACTCTATACCCTACACTATATACCCTACACTCTACACTCTATACCCTACACTCTATACCCTACACTCTATACCCTACACTCTACACTCTATACCCTACACTCTATACCCTACACTCTATACCCTACACTCTACACTCTATACCCTACACTCTATACCCTACACTCTATACCCTACACTCTATACCCTACACTCTATACCCTACACTCTATACCCTACACTCTATACCCTACACTCTACACTCTATACCCTACACTCTATACCCTACACTCTATACCCTACACTCTACACTCTATACCCTACACTCTATGCCCTACACTCTATACCCTACACTCTACACTCTATACCCTACACTCTACACCCTACACTCTATACACTACACTCTAATCCCTACACTCAACACTCTATACCCTACACTCTATACCCTACACTCTATACCCTATACTCTACACTCTCTACCCTACACTCTCTACCCTACACTCTATACCCTACACTCTATACCCTACACTCTACACTCTATTCCCTACACTCTACACTCTATACCCCACACTCTATACCCTACACTCTATACCCTACACTCTACACTCTATGCCCTACACTCTACACTCTATACCCTACACTCTATACCCTACACTCTATACCCTACACTCTACACTCTATACCCTACACTCTATACCCTACACTCTATGCCCTACACTCTATACCCTACACTCTATACCCTACACTCTATACCCTACACTCTACACTCTATACCCTACACTCTATACCCTACACTCTATACCCTACACTCTACACTCTATACCCTACACTCTATACCCTACACTCTATACCCTACACTCTACACTCTATACCCTACACTCTATACCCTACACTCTATACCCTACACTCTATACCCTTCACTCTATACCCTACGCTCTACACTCTATACCCTACACTCTATACCCTACACTCTATACCCTACACTCTATACCCTACACTCTACACTCTATACCCTACGCTCTATACCCTACACTCTATGCCCTACACTCTATACCCTACACTCTATACCCTACACTCTATACTCTACACTCTATTCCCTACACTCTATACCCTACACTCTATACCCTACACTCTATACCATACACTCTATACCCTACACTCTACACTCTATACCCTACACTCTACATCCCACACTCTATACCCTACACTCTAATCCCGACACTCTACACTCTATACCCTACACTCTATACCCTACACTCTACACTCTATACCCTACACTCTATACCCTACACTCTATACCCTACACTCTACACTCTATACCCTACACTCTATACCCTACACTCTATACCCTACACTCTACACTCTATACCCTACACTCTATACCCTACACTCTATACCCTACACTCTACACTCTATACCCTACGCTCTATACCCTACACTCTATGCCCTACACTCTATACCCTACACTCTATACCCTACACTCTATACCCTACACTCTACACTCTATTCCCTACACTCTATACCCTACACTCTATACCCTACACTCTATACCATACACTCTATACCCTACACTCTACACTCTATACCCTACACTCTACATCCCACACTCTATACCCTACACTCTAATCCCGACACTCTACACTCTATACCCTACACTCTATACCCTACACTCTATACCCTACACTCTACACTCTCTACCCTACACTCTATACCCTACATTCTATAACATGCACTCTATACCCTACACTCTATACCCTACACTCTATATCATACACTCTACACTCTATACCCTACACTCTATACCATACACTCTACACCATACACTCTATAGCATACACTCTATACCCTACACTCTACATTCTATACCCTACACTCTATACCCTACACTCTATACCCTACACTCTATACCCTACACTCAATACCCTACACTCTACACTCTATACCCTACACTCTATAGCCTACACTCTACAATCTATACCCTACACTCTATACCCTACACTCTATACCCTACAGTCTATACCCTACACTCTATACCCTACACTCTACACTCTATACCTTACACTCTACACTCTATTCCCTACACTCTATACCCTACACTCTATACCCTACACTCTATACCCTACACTCTATACCCTACACTCTACACCCTACACTCTAATCCCTACACTCTATACCCTACACTCTATACCCTACACTCTACACTCTATACCTTACACTCTACACTCTATTCCCTACACTCTATACCCTACAATCTATACCCTACACTCTATACACTACACTCTATACCCTACACTCTATACAATACAATCTATACCCTACACTCTACACTCTATACCCTACACTCTACACCCTACACTCTATACCCTACACTCTAATCCCTACACTCTATACCCTACACTCTATACCCTACACTCTACACTCTATACCTTACACTCTACACTCTATTCCCTACAGTCTATACCCTACACTCTATACCCTACACTCTATACCCTACACTCTACACTCTATACCTTACACTCTACACTCTATTCCCTACACTCTATACCCTACACTCTATACCCTACACTCTATACCCTACACTCTATACCCTACACTCTACACCCTACACTCTATACCCTACACTCTATACCATACACTCTATACCCTACACTCTACACTCTATACCCTACACTCTACATCCTACACTCTATACCCTACACTCTAATTCCGACACTCTACACTCTATACCCTACACTCTATACCCTACACTCTATACCCTACACTCTACACTCTCTACCCTACACTCTATACCCTACACTCTATAACATACACTCTATACCCTACACTCTATACCCTACACTCTATACCATACACTCTACACTCTATACCCTACACTCTGTACCATACACTCTACACCATACACTATATAGCATACACTCTATACCCTACACTCTACACTCTATACCCTACACTCTATACCCTACACTCTACACCCTGCACTCTATACCCTACACACTATACCCTACACTTTACACTCTATACCCTACACTCTATACCCTACACTCTATACCCTACACTCTACACCCTACACTCTATACCCTACACTCTATACCATACACTCTATACCCTACACTCTACACTCTATACCCTACACTCTACATCCTACACTCTATACCCTACACTCTAATTCCGACACTCTACACTCTATACCCTACACTCTATACCCTACACTCTATACCCTACACTCTACACTCTCTACCCTACACTCTATACCCTACACTCTATAACATACACTCTATACCCTACACTCTATACCCTACACTCTATACCATACACTCTACACTCTATACCCTACACTCTGTACCATACACTCTACACCATACACTATATAGCATACACTCTATACCCTACACTCTACACTCTATACCCTACACTCTATACCCTACACTCTACACCCTGCACTCTATACCCTACACACTATACCCTACACTTTACACTCTATACCCTACACTCTATACCCTACACTCTATACCCTACACTCTATACCCTACACTCTACACTCTATACCCTACACTCTATAGCCTACACTCTACAATCTATACCCTACACTCTATACCCTACACTCAATACCCTACAGTCTATACCCTACACTCTATACCCTACACTCAACACTCTATACCTTACACTCTACACTTTATTCCCTACACTCTATACCCTACACTCTATACCCTACACTCTATACCCTACACTCTACACCCTACACTCTATACCCTACACTCTATACCATACACTCTATACCCTACACTCTACACTCTATACCCTACACTCTACACCCAACACTCTATACCCTACACTCTAATCCCTTCACTCTACACTCTATACCCTACACTCTATACCCTACACTCTATACCTTACACTCTACACTCTATTCCCTACACTCTATACCCTACACTCTATACCCTACACTCTACACCCTACACTCTATACCCTACACTCTATACCATACACTCTATACCCTACACTCTACACTCTATACCCTACACTCTACACCCTACACTCTATACCCTACACTCTAATCCCTACACTCTACACTCTATACCTTACACTCTACACTCTATTCCCTACACTCTATACCCTACACTCTATACCCTACACTCTATACCCTACACTCTATACCCTACACTCTATACCTTACACTCTATACCATACACTCTATACCCTACACTCTACACTCTATACCCTACACTCTACAACCTACACTCTATACCCTACACTCTAATCCTACACTCTACACTCTATACCCTACACTCTATACCCTACACTCTATACCCTACACTCTACACTCTATAACCTACACTCTACACTCTATACCCTACACTCTATACCCTACACTCTATACCCTACACTCTACACTCTATGCCCTACACTCTACACTCTATACCCTACACTCTACACTCTATACCCTACACTCTACACTCTATACCCTACACTCTATACCCTACACTCTATACCCTACACTCTATACCCTACACTCTACACTCTATGCCCTACACTCTACACTCTATACCTTACACTCTACACCCTATCACCTACACTCTATACCCTACACTCTATACCCTACACTCTATACCCTACACTCTACACCCCACACTCTACACCCCACACTCTATACCCTACACTCTATACCATACACTCTATACCCTACACTCTACACTCTATACCCTACACTCTACACCCTACACTCTATACACTACACTCTAATCCCTACACTCAACACTCTATACCCTACACTCTATACCCTACACTCTATACCCTATACTCTACACTCTCTACCCTACACTCTCTACCCTACACTCTATACCCTACACTCTACACTCTATTCCCTACACTCTACACTCTATACCCCACACTCTATACCCTACACTCTATACCCTACACTCTACACTCTATGCCCTACACTCTACACTCTATACCCTACACTCTATACCCTACACTCTATACCCTACACTCTACACTCTATACCCTACACTCTATACCCTACACTCTATGCCCTACACTCTATACCCTACACTCTATACCCTACACTCTATACCCTACACTCTACACTCTATACCCTACACTCTATACCCTACACTCTATACCCTACACTCTACACTCTATACCCTACACTCTATACCCTACACTCTATACCCTACACTCTACACTCTATACCCTACACTCTATACCCTACACTCTATACCCTACACTCTATACCCTTCACTCTATACCCTACGCTCTACACTCTATACCCTACACTCTATACCCTACACTCTATACCCTACACTCTATACCCTACACTCTACACTCTATACCCTACGCTCTATACCCTACACTCTATGCCCTACACTCTATACCCTACACTCTATACCCTACACTCTATACTCTACACTCTATTCCCTACACTCTATACCCTACACTCTATACCCTACACTCTATACCATACACTCTATACCCTACACTCTACACTCTATACCCTACACTCTACATCCCACACTCTATACCCTACACTCTAATCCCGACACTCTACACTCTATACCCTACACTCTATACCCTACACTCTACACTCTATACCCTACACTCTATACCCTACACTCTATACCCTACACTCTACACTCTATACCCTACACTCTATACCCTACACTCTATACCCTACACTCTATACCCTACACTCTATACCCTACACTCTACACTCTATACCCTACACTCTATACCCTACACTCTATACCCTACACTCTACACTCTATACCCTACGCTCTATACCCTACACTCTATGCCCTACACTCTATACCCTACACTCTATACCCTACACTCTATACCCTACACTCTACACTCTATTCCCTACACTCTATACCCTACACTCTATACCCTACACTCTATACCATACACTCTATACCCTACACTCTACACTCTATACCCTACACTCTACATCCCACACTCTATACCCTACACTCTAATCCCGACACTCTACACTCTATACCCTACACTCTATACCCTACACTCTATACCCTACACTCTACACTCTCTACCCTACACTCTATACCCTACATTCTATAACATGCACTCTATACCCTACACTCTATACCCTACACTCTATATCATACACTCTACACTCTATACCCTACACTCTATACCATACACTCTACACCATACACTCTATAGCATACACTCTATACCCTACACTCTACATTCTATACCCTACACTCTATACCCTACACTCTATACCCTACACTCTATACCCTACACTCAATACCCTACACTCTACACTCTATACCCTACACTCTATAGCCTACACTCTACAATCTATACCCTACACTCTATACCCTACACTCTATACCCTACAGTCTATACCCTACACTCTATACCCTACACTCTACACTCTATACCTTACACTCTACACTCTATTCCCTACACTCTATACCCTACACTCTATACCCTACACTCTATACCCTACACTCTATACCCTACACTCTACACCCTACACTCTAATCCCTACACTCTATACCCTACACTCTATACCCTACACTCTACACTCTATACCTTACACTCTACACTCTATTCCCTACACTCTATACCCTACAATCTATACCCTACACTCTATACACTACACTCTATACCCTACACTCTATACAATACAATCTATACCCTACACTCTACACTCTATACCCTACACTCTACACCCTACACTCTATACCCTACACTCTAATCCCTACACTCTATACCCTACACTCTATACCCTACACTCTACACTCTATACCTTACACTCTACACTCTATTCCCTACACTCTATACCCTACAATCTATACCCTACACTCTATACACTACACTCTATACCCTACACTCTACACCCTAAACTCTATACCCTACACTCTATACCATACACTCTATCCCCTACACTCTACACTCTATACCATACACTCTACACCCTACACTCTATACCCTACACTCTAATCCCTACACTCTACACTCTGTACCCTACACTCTATACCCTACACTCTATACCCTACACTCTACACTCTCTACCCTACACTCTATACCCTGCATTCTATACCCTACACTCTATACCCTACACTCTACACTCTATACCCTACACTCTACACTCTATACCCTACACTCTATACCCTACACTCTATACCCTACACTCTATACCCTACACTCTACACTCTATGCCCTACACTCTACACTCTATACCCTACACTCTACACTCTATACCCTACACTCTACACTCAATACCCTACACTCTATACCCTACATTCTATACCCTACACTCTACACTCTATGCCATACACTCTACACTCTATACCTTACACTCTACACTCTATTCCCTACACTCTATACCCTACACTCTATACCCTACACTCTATACCCTACACTCTACACCCCACACTCTATACCCTACACTCTATACCATACAATCTATACCCTACACTCTACACTCTATACCCTACACTCTACACCCTACACTCTATACACTACACTCTAATCCCTACACTCTACACTCTATACCCTACACTCTATACCCTACACTCTATACCCTACACTCTACACTCTCTACCCTACACTCTATACCCTACACTCTATACCCTACACTCTACACTCTACACTCTATACCCTACACTCTATACCCTACACTCTATACCCTACACTCTACACTCTATGCCCTACACTCTACACTCTATACCCTACACTCTATACCCTACACTCTATATCCTACACTCTATACCCTACACTCTATACCCTACACTCTATGCCCTACACTCTATACCCTACACTCTATACCCTACACTCTATACCCTACACGCTACACTCTATACCCTACACTCTATACCCTACACTCTATACCCTACACTCTACACTCTATACCCTACACTCTATACCCTACACTCTATACCCTACACTCTACACTCTATACCCTACACTCTATACCCTACACTCTATGCCCTACACTCTATACCATACACTCTATACCCTACACTCTATACCCTACACTCTATACCCTACACTCTATACCCTACACTCTACACTCTATACCCTATACTCTATACCCTACCTTCTATACCCTACACTCTACACTCTATACCCTACATTCTATGCCCTACGCTCTATACCCTACACTCTACACTCTATACCCTACACTCTATACCCTACACTCTATGCCCTACACTCTATACCCTACACTCTATACCCTACACTCTATACCCTACACTCTATACCCTACACTCTACACTCTATACCCTACACTCTATACCCTACACTCTATACCCTACACTCTACACTCTATACCCTACTCTCTATACCCTACACTCTATGCCCTACACTCTATACCCTACACTCTATACCCTACACTCTATACCCTACACTCTACACTCTATACCCTACACTCTATACCCTACACTCTACACTCTATTCCCTACACTCTATACCCTACACTCTATACCCTACACTCTATACCCTACACTCTACACCCTACACTCTACACCCTACACTCTATACCATACACTCTATACCCTACACTCTACACTCTATACCCTACACTCTATACCCTACACTCTATACCCTACACTCTACACTCTATACCCTACACTCTACACTCTATACCCTACACTCTATACCCTACACTCTATACCCTACACTCTATACCCTACACTCTATACCCTACACTCTACACTCTATGCCCTACACTCTACACTCTATACCCTACACTCTACACTCTATACCCTACACTCTACACTCTATACCCTACACTCTATACCCTACACTCTATACCCTACACTCTATACCCTACACTCTACACTCTATGCCCTACACTCTACACTCTATACCTTACACTCAACACTCTATTCCCTACACTCTATACCCTACACTCTATACCCTACACTCTATACCCTACATTCTATACCCTACACTCTACACCCTACATTCTATACCCTACACTCTATACCATACACTCTATACCCTACACTCTACACTCTATGCCCTACACTCTACACCCTACACTCTATACCCTACATTCTAATCCCTACACTCTACACTCTATACCCTACACTCTATACCCTACACTCTATACCCTACACTCTACACTCTCTACCCTACACTCTCTACCCTACACTCTATACCCTACACTCTATACCCTACACTCTACACTCTATACCCTACACTCTACACTCTATACCCTACACTCTATACCCTACACTCTATACCCTACACTCAACACTCTATACCCTACACTCTATACCCTACACTCTATACCCTACACTCTATACCCTACACTCTATACCCTACACTCTACACTCTATACCCTACACTCTATACCCTACACTCTACACTCTATACCCTACACTCTATACCCTACACTCTATACCCTACACTCTACACTCTATACCCTACACTCTATACCCTACACTCTATGCCCTACACTCTATACCCTACACTCTATACCCTACACTCTATACCCTACACTCTACACTCTATACCCTACACTCTATACCCTACACTCTATACCCTACACTCTACACTCTATACCCTACACTCTATACCCTACACTCTATGCTCTACACTCTATACCCTACACTCTATACCCTACACTCTATACCCTACACTCTATACCCTACACTCTAATCCCTACACTCTATACCCTACACTCTATACCCTACACTCTACACTCTATACCCTACACTCTATACCCTACACTCTATGCCCTACACTCTATACCCTACACTCTATACCCTACACTCTATACCCTACACTCTACACTCTATACCCTACACTCTATACCCTACACTCTATACCCTACACTCTACACTCTATACCCTACACTCTATACCCTACACTCTATGCTCTACACTCTATACCCTACACTCTATACCCTACACTCTATACCCTACACTCTACACTCTATACCCTACACTCTATACCCTACACTCTATACCCTACACTCTAATCCCTACACTCTACACTCTATACCCTACACTCTATACCCTACACTCTATACCCTACACTCTATACCCTACACTCTACACTCTATACCCTACACTCTATACCCTACACTCTATGCCCTACACTCTATACCCTACACTCTATACCCTACACTCTACACTCTATACCCTACACTCTATAGCCTACACTCTACAATCTATACCCTACACTCTATACCCTACACTCTATACCCTACAGTCTATACCCTACACTCTATACCCTACACTCTACACTCTATACCTTACACTCTATATCATACACTCTACACTCTATACCCTACACTCTACACTCTATACCCTACACTCTATACCCTACACTCTATACCCTACACTCTACACTCTATACCCTACACTCTACACTCTATACCCTACACTCTATACCCTACACTCTATACCCTACACTCTATACCCTACACTCTATACCCTACACTCTACACTCTATGCCCTACACTCTACACTCTATACCCTACACTCTACACTCTATACCCTACACTCTACACTCTATACCCTACACTCTATACCCTACACTCTATACCCTACACTCTATACCTTACACTCTACACTCTATGCCCTACACTCTACACTCTATACCTTACACTCAACACTCTATTCCCTACACTCTATACCCTACACTCTATACCCTACACTCTATACCCTACATTCTATACCCTACACTCTACACCCTACATTCTATACCCTACACTCTATACCATACACTCTATACCCTACACTCTACACTCTATGCCCTACACTCTACACCCTACACTCTATACCCTACATTCTAATCCCTACACTCTACACTCTATACCCTACACTCTATACCCTACACTCTATACCCTACACTCTACACTCTCTACCCTACACTCTCTACCCTACACTCTATACCCTACACTCTATACCCTACACTCTACACTCTATACCCTACACTCTACACTCTATACCCTACACTCTATACCCTACACTCTATACCCTACACTCAACACTCTATACCCTACACTCTATACCCTACACTCTATACCCTACACTCTATACCCTACACTCTACACTCTATACCCTACACTCTATACCCTACACTCTACACTCTATACCCTACACTCTATACCCTACACTCTATACCCTACACTCTACACTCTATACCCTACACTCTATACCCTACACTCTATGCCCTACACTCTATACCCTACACTCTATACCCTACACTCTATACCCTACACTCTACACTCTATACCCTACACTCTATACCCTACACTCTATACCCTACACTCTACACTCTATACCCTACACTCTATACCCTACACTCTATGCTCTACACTCTATACCCTACACTCTATACCCTACACTCTATACCCTACACTCTATACCCTACACTCTAATCCCTACACTCTATACCCTACACTCTATACCCTACACTCTACACTCTATACCCTACACTCTATACCCTACACTCTATGCCCTACACTCTATACCCTACACTCTATACCCTACACTCTATACCCTACACTCTACACTCTATACCCTACACTCTATACCCTACACTCTATACCCTACACTCTACACTCTATACCCTACACTCTATACCCTACACTCTATGCTCTACACTCTATACCCTACACTCTATACCCTACACTCTATACCCTACACTCTACACTCTATACCCTACACTCTATACCCTACACTCTATACCCTACACTCTAATCCCTACACTCTACACTCTATACCCTACACTCTATACCCTACACTCTATACCCTACACTCTATACCCTACACTCTACACTCTATACCCTACACTCTATACCCTACACTCTATGCCCTACACTCTATACCCTACACTCTATACCCTACACTCTACACTCTATACCCTACACTCTATAGCCTACACTCTACAATCTATACCCTACACTCTATACCCTACACTCTATACCCTACAGTCTATACCCTACACTCTATACCCTACACTCTACACTCTATACCTTACACTCTATATCATACACTCTACACTCTATACCCTACACTCTATACCATACACTCTACACCATACACTCTATAGCATACACTCTATACCCTACACTCTACATTCTATACCCTACACTCTATACCCTACACTCTATACCCTACACTCTATACCCTACACTCAATACCCTACACTCTACACTCTATACCCTACACTCTATAGCCTACACTCTACAATCTATACCCTACACTCTATACCCTACACTCTATACCCTACAGTCTATACCCTACACTCTATACCCTACACTCTACACTCTATACCTTACACTCTACACTCTATTCCCTACACTCTATACCCTACACTCTATACCCTACACTCTATACCCTACACTCTATACCCTACACTCTACACCCTACACTCTAATCCCTACACTCTATACCCTACACTCTATACCCTACACTCTACACTCTATACCTTACACTCTACACTCTATTCCCTACACTCTATACCCTACAATCTGTACCCTACACTCTATACACTACACTCTATACCCTACACTCTATACAATACAATCTATACCCTACACTCTACACTCTATACCCTACACTCTACACCCTACACTCTATACCCTACACTCTAATCCCTACACTCTATACCCTACACTCTATACCCTACACTCTACACTCTATACCTTACACTCTACACTCTATTCCCTACACTCTATACCCTACAATCTATACCCTACACTCTATACACTACACTCTATACCCTACACTCTACACCCTAAACTCTATACCCTACACTCTATACCATACACTCTATCCCCTACACTCTACACTCTATACCATACACTCTACACCCTACACTCTATACCCTACACTCTAATCCCTACACTCTACACTCTGTACCCTACACTCTATACCCTACACTCTATACCCTACACTCTACACTCTCTACCCTACACTCTATACCCTGCATTCTATACCCTACACTCTATACCCTACACTCTACACTCTATACCCTACACTCTACACTCTATACCCTACACTCTATACCCTACACTCTATACCCTACACTCTATACCCTACACTCTACACTCTATGCCCTACACTCTACACTCTATACCCTACACTCTACACTCTATACCCTACACTCTACACTCTATACCCTACACTCTATACCCTACATTCTATACCCTACACTCTACACTCTATGCCATACACTCTACACTCTATACCCTACACTCTACACTCTATACCCTACACTCTACACTCTATACCCTACACTCTATACCCTACACTCTATACCCTACACTCTACACCCCACACTCTATACCCTACACTCTATACCATACAATCTATACCCTACACTCTACACTCTATACCCTACACTCTACACCCTACACTCTATACAC
The DNA here is from genome assembly GCF_032444005.1 of Ranitomeya imitator. Lineage (NCBI taxonomy): Eukaryota > Metazoa > Chordata > Amphibia > Anura > Dendrobatidae > Ranitomeya > Ranitomeya imitator. The sequence continues at coordinate 152,563 of NW_027193486.1, read as the reverse complement.
TACACTCTAATCCCTACACTCTACACTCTATACCCTACACTCTATACCCTACACTCTATACCCTACACTCTACACTCTCTACCCTACACTCTATACCCTACACTCTATACCCTACACTCTACACTCTACACTCTATACCCTACACTCTATACCCTACACTCTATACCCTACACTCTACACTCTATGCCCTACACTCTACACTCTATACCCTACACTCTATGCCCTACACTCTATATCCTACACTCTATACCCTACACTCTATACCCTACACTCTATGCCCTACACTCTATACCCTACACTCTATACCCTACACTCTATACCCTACACGCTACACTCTATACCCTACACTCTATACCCTACACTCTATACCCTACACTCTACACTCTATACCCTACACTCTATACCCTACACTCTATACCCTACACTCTACACTCTATACCCTACACTCTATACCCTACACTCTATGCCCTACACTCTATACCATACACTCTATACCCTACACTCTATACCCTACACTCTATACCCTACACTCTATACCCTACACTCTACACTCTATACCCTATACTCTATACCCTACCTTCTATACCCTACACTCTACACTCTATACCCTACATTCTATGCCCTACGCTCTATACCCTACACTCTACACTCTATACCCTACACTCTATACCCTACACTCTATGCCCTACACTCTATACCCTACACTCTATACCCTACACTCTATACCCTACACTCTATACCCTACACTCTACACTCTATACCCTACACTCTATACCCTACACTCTATACCCTACACTCTACACTCTATACCCTACTCTCTATACCCTACACTCTATGCCCTACACTCTATACCCTACACTCTATACCCTACACTCTATACCCTACACTCTACACTCTATACCCTACACTCTATACCCTACACTCTACACTCTATTCCCTACACTCTATACCCTACACTCTATACCCTACACTCTATACCCTACACTCTACACCCTACACTCTACACCCTACACTCTATACCATACACTCTATACCCTACACTCTACACTCTATACCCTACACTCTATACCCTACACTCTATACCCTACACTCTACACTCTATACCCTACACTCTACACTCTATACCCTACACTCTATACCCTACACTCTATACCCTACACTCTCTACCCTACACTCTATAACCTACACTCTATAACATACACTCTATACCCTACACTCTATACCCTACACTCTATAGCCTACACTCTACAATCTATACCCTACACTCTATACCCTACACTCTATACCCTACACTCTACACTCTCTACCCTACACTCTATACCCTACACTCTATAACATACACTCTATACCCTACACTCTATACCCTACACTCTATACCCTACACTCTACACTCTATACCCTACACTCTATACCCTACACTCTATACCCTACACTCTACACTCTATACCCTACACTCTATAGCCTACACTCTACAATCTATACCCTACACTCTATACCCTACACTCTATACCCTACAGTCTATACCCTACACTCTATACCCTACACTCTACACTCTATACCTTACACTCTACACTCTATTCCCTACACTCTATACCCTACACTCTATACCCTACACTCTATACCCTACACTCTATACCCTACACTCTACACCCTACACTCTATACCCTACACTCTATACCATACACTCTATACCCTACACTCTACACTCTATACCCTACACTCTACACCCTACACTCTATACCCTACACTCTAATCCCTTCACTCTACACTCTATACCCTACACTCTATACCCTACACTCTACACTCTATACCTTACACTCTACACTCTATTCCCTACACTCTATACCCTACACTCTATACCCTACACTCTATACCCTACACTCTACACCCTACACTCTATACCATACACTCTATACACTACACTCTACACTCTATACCCTACACTCTACACCCTACACTCTATACCCTACACTCTAATCCCTACACTCTACACTCTATACCCTACACTCTATACCCTACACTCTATACCCTACACTCTACACACTCTACCCTACACTCTATACCCTACACTCTATACCCTACACTCTATACCCTACACTCTACACTCTATACCCTACACTCTACACTCTATACCCTACACTCTATACCCTACACTCTATACCCTACACTCTACACTCTATACCTTACACTCTACACTCTATTCCCTACACTCTATACCCTACACTCTATACCCTACACTCTATACCCTACACTCTATACCCAACACTCTACACCCTACACTCTATACCCTACACTCTATACCATACACTCTATACCCTACACTCTACACTCTATACCCTACACTCTATACCCTACACTCTATACCCTACACTCTATACCCTACACTCTACACGCTATACCCTACACTCTACACTTTATACCCTACACTCTATACCCTACACTCTATACCCTACACTCTATACCATACACTCCATACCCTACACTCTATACCGTACACTCTATACCCTACACTCTATACCCTACAATCTATACCCTACACTCTACACCCTACACTCTATACCTTACACTCTATACCCTACACTCTATACCCTACACTCTAAACTCTATACCCTACACTCTACACTCTACACTTTATAAGTATATAAGGGGACAATACAAATATCTCGCTGAGGATCTGTTTATACCAAGGAAGGTGACGGGCACAAGGGGGCATTCTTTGCGTCTGGAGGAGAGAAGGTTTTTCCACCAACATAGAAGAGGATTCTTTACTGTTAGGGCAGTGAGAATCTGGAATTGCTTGCCTGAGGAGGTGGTGATGGCGAACTCAGTCGAGGGGTTCAAGAGAGGCCTGGATGTCTTCCTGGAGCAGAACAATATTGTATCATACAATTATTAGGTTCTGTAGAAGGACGTAGATCTGGGTATTTATTATGATGGAATATAGGCTGAACTGGATGGACAAATGTCTTTTTTCGGCCTTACTAACTATGTTACTATGTTACTATGTTACACTCTATACCCTACACTCTATAACATACACTCTATACCCTACACTCTATACCCTACACTCTATACCCTACACTCTACACTCTATACCCTACACTCTATACCATACACTCTACACCATACACTCTATAGCATACACTCTATACCCTACACTCTACACTCTATACCCTACACTCTATACCCTACACTCTACACCCTGCACTCTATACCCTACACACTATACCCTACACTCTACACTCTATACCCTACACTCTATACCCTACACTCTATACCCTACACTCTATACCCTACACTCTATACCCTACACTCTATAGCCTACAATCTATACCCTACACTCTATATCCTACAGTCTATACCCTACACTCTATACCCTACACTCTACACTCTATACCTTACACTCTACACTCGATTCCCTACACTCTATACCCTACACTCTATACCCTACTCTCTATACCCTACACTCTATACCCTACACTCTACACCCTACACTCTATACCCTACACTCTATACCATACACTCTATACCCTACACTCTACACTCTATACCCTACACTCTACACCCTACACTCTATACCCTACACTCTAATCCCTACACTCTACACTCTATACCCTACACTCTATACCCTATACTCTACACTCTATACCTTACACTCTACACTATATTCCCTACACTCTATACCCTACACTCTATACCCTACACTCTATACCCTACACTCTACACCCTACACTCTATACCCTACACTCTATACCATACACTCTATACCCTACACTCTACACTCTATACCCTACATTCTACACACTACACTCTATACCCTACACTCTAATCCCTACACTCTACACTCTATACCCTACACTCTATACCCTACACTCTATACCCTACACTCTACACTCTCTACCCTACACTCTATACCCTACACTCTATAACATACACTCTATACCCTACACTCTACACCCTACGCTCTATACCATACACTCTACACTGTATACCCTACACTCTATACCATACACTCTACACCATACACTCTATAGCATACACTCTATACCCTACACTCTACACTCTATACCCTACACTCTATACCCTACACTCTACACTCTATACCCTACACTCTACACTCTATACCCTACACACTATACCCTACACTCTATACCCTACACTCTAATCCCTACACTCTACACTCTATACCCTACACTCTATACCCTACACTCTACACTCTATACCTTACACTCTACACTCTATTCCCTACACTCTATACCCTACACTTTATACCCTACACTCTATACCCTACACTCTACACCCTACACTCTATACTCTACACTCTATACCATACACTCTATACCCTACACTCTACACTCTATTCCCTACACTCTATACCCTACACTCTATACCCTACACTCTTTACCCTACACTCTACACCCTACACTCTATACTCTACACTCTATACCATACACTCTATACCCTACACTCTACACTCTATGCCCTACACTCTACACCCTACACTCTATACCCTACACTCTAATCCCTACACTCTACACTCTATACCTTACACTCTATACCCTACACTCTACACTCTATACCTTACACTCTACACTCTATTCCCTACACTCTATACCCTACACTCTATACCCTACACTCTATACCCTACACTCTATACCCTACACTCTATACCCTATACTCTACACTCTATACCTTACACTCTACACTCTATTCCCTACACTCTATACCCTACACTCTATACCCTACACTCTATACCCTACACTCTATACCCTACACTCTACACTCTATACCCTACACTCCACACCCTACACTCTATACCCTACACTCTAATCCCTACACTCTACACTCTATACCCTACACTCTATACCCTACACTCTATACCCTACACTCTACACTCTCTACCCTACACTCTACACTCTATACCCTACACTCTATACCCTACACTCTATACCCTACACTCTATACCCTACAATCTACACTCTATGCCCTACACTCTACACTCTATACCCTACACTCTACACTCTATACCCTACACTCTACACTCTATACCCTACACTGTATACCCTACACTCTATACCCTACACTCTATACCCTACACTCTATACCCTACACTCTACACTCTATGCCCTACACTCTACACTCTGTACCTTACACTCAACACTCTATTCCCTACACTCTATACCCTACACTCTATACCCTACACTCTATACCCTACACTCTACACCCTACACTCTATACTCTACACTCTATACCATACACTCTATACCCTACACTCTACACTCTATGCACTACACTCTACACCCTACACTCTATACCCTACACTCTAATCCCTACACTCTACACTCTCTACCCTACACTCTCTACCCTACACTCTCTACCCTACACTCTATACCCTACACTCTACACTCTATGCCCTACACTCTACACTCTATACCCTACACTCTATACCCTACACTCTATACCCTACACTCTACACTCTATACCCTACACTCTATACCCTACACTCTACACTCTATACCCTACACTCTACACTCTATACCCTACACACTATACCCTTCACTCTATACCCTACACTCTAATCCCTACACTCTACACTCTATACCCTACACTCTATACCCTACACTCTACACTCTATACCTTACACTCTACACTCTATTCCCTACACTCTATACCCTACACTCTATACCCTACACTCTATACCCTACACTCTATACCCAACACTCTACACCCTACACTCAATACCCTACACTCTATACCATACACTCTATACCCTACACTCTACACTCTATACCCTACACTCTACACTCTATACCCTACACTCTATACCCTACACTCTATACCCTATACTCTATACCCGACACTCTACACGCTATACCCTACACTCTACACTCTATACCCTACACTCTAAACCCTACACTCTATACCCTACACTCTATACCCTACACTCTATACCCTACACTCTACACTCTATACCCTACACTCTATACCCTACACTCTACACCCTACACTCTATACCCTACACTCTATGCCCTACACTCTATACCCTACACTCTATACCCTACACTCTATACCCTACACTCTACCCTCTATACCCTACACTCTGTACCATACACTATATACCCTACACTCTACACTCTATACCCTACACTCTATACCCTACACTCTATACCCTACACTCTATACCCTACACTCTACACTCTATACCCTACATTCTGTACCATACACTCTATACCATACACTCTACAATCTATACCCTACACTCTATACCATACACTCTACACCATACACTCTATAGCATACACTCTATACCCTACACTCTACACTCTATACCCTACACTCTATACCCTACACTCTACACCCTGCACTCTATACCCTACACACTATACCCTACACTCTACACTCTATACCCTACACTCTATACCCTACACTCTATACCCGACACTCTACACGCTATACCCTACACTCTACACTCTATACACTACACTCTAAACCCTACACTCTATACCCTACACTCTATACCCTACACTCTATACCCTACACTCTACACTCTATACCCTACACTCTATACCCTACACTCTACACCCTACACTCTATACCCTACACTCTATGCCCTACACGCTATACCCTACACTCTATGCCCTACACTCTACACTCTGTACCTTACACTCAACACTCTATTCCCTACACTCTATACCCTACACTCTATACCCTACACTCTATACCCTACACTCTACACCCTACACTCTATACTCTACACTCTATACCATACACTCTATACCCTACACTCTACACTCTATGCCCTACACTCTACACCCTACACTCTATACCCTACACTCTAATCCCTACACTCTACACTCTCTACCCTACACTCTCTACCCTACACTCTATACCCTACACTCTATACCCTACACTCTACACTCTATGCCCTACACTCTACACTCTATACCCTACACTCTATACCCTACACTCTATACCCTACACTCTACACTCTATACCCTACACTCTATACCCTACACTCTATCTCCTACACTCTATACCCTACACTCTATACCCTACACTCTATACCCTACACTCTACACTCTATACCCTACACTCTATACCCTACACTCTATACCCTACACTCTACACTCTATACCCTACACTCTATACCCTACACTCTATGCCCTACACTCTATACCCTACACTCTATACCCTACACTCTATACCCTACACTCTACACTCTATACCCTACACTCTACACTCTATACCCGACACACTATACCCTACACTCTATACCCTACACTCTAATCCCTACACTCTACACTCTATACCCTACACTCTATACCCTACACTCTACACTCTATACCTTACACTCTACACTCTATTCCCTACACTCTATACCCTACACTCTATACCCTACACTCTATACCCTACACTCTATACCCAACACTCTACACCCTACACTCAATACCCTACACTCTATACCATACACTCTATACCCTACACTCTACACTCTATACCCTACACTCTACACTCTATACCCTACACTCTATACCCTACACTCTATACCCTACATTCTATACCCGACACTCTACACGCTATACCCTACACTCTACACTCTATACCCTACTCTCTAAACCCTACACTCTATACCCTACACTCTATACCCTACACTCTATACCCTACACTGTACACTCTATACCCTACACTCTATACCCTACACTCTACACCCTACACTCTATACCCTACACTCTATGCCCTACACTCTATACCCTACACTCTACACTCTATACCCTACACTCTGTACCATACACTATATACCCTACACTCTACACTCTATACCCTACACTCTATACCCTACACTCTATACCCTACACTCTATACCCTACACTCTACACTCTATACCCTACACTCTGTACCATACACTCTATACCATGCACTCTACAATCTATACCCTACACTCTATACCATACACTCTACACCATACACTCTATAGCATACACTCTATACCCTACACTCTACACTCTATACCCTACACTCTATACCCTACACTCTACACCCTGCACTCTATACCCTACACTCTATACCCTACACTCTATACCCTACACTCTATACCCTACACTCTACACTCTATACCCTACACTCTATACCCTACACTCTACACCCTACACTCTATACCCTACACTCTATGCCCTACACTCTATACCCTACACTCTACACTCTATACCCTACACTCTGTACCATACACTATATACCCTACACTCTACACTCTATACCCTACACTCTATACCCTACACTCTATACCCTACACTCTATACCCTACACTCTACACTCTATACCCTACACTCTGTACCATACACTCTATACCATACACTCTACAATCTATACCCTACACTCTATACCATACACTCTACACCATACACTCTATAGCATACACTCTATACCCTACACTCTACACTCTATACCCTACACTCTATACCCTACACTCTACACCCTGCACTCTATACCCTACACACTATACCCTACACTCTACACTCTATACCCTACACTCTATACCCTACACTCTATACCCTACACTCTATACCCTACACTCTACACTCTATACCCTACACTCTATACCCTACACTCTATAGCCTACAATCTATACCCTACACTCTATACCCTACAGTCTATACCCTACACTCTATACCCTACACTCTACACTCTATACCTTACACTCTACACTCGATTCCCTACACTCTATACCCTACACTCTATACCCTACACTCTATACCCTACACTCTATACCCTACACTCTACACCCTACACTCTATACCCTACACTCTATACCATACACTCTATACCCTACACTCTACACTCTATACCCTACACTCTACACCCTACACTCTATACCCTACACTCTAATCCCTACACTCTACACTCTATACCCTACACTCTATACCCTATACTCTACACTCTATACCTCACACTCTACACTCTATTCCCTACACTCTATACCCTACACTCTATACCCTACACTCTATACCCTACACTCTACACCCTACACTCTATACCCTACACTCTATACCATACACTCTATACTCTACACTCTACACTCTATACCCTACACTCTACACACTACACTCTATACCCTACACTCTAATCCCTACACTCTACACTCTATACCCTACACTCTATACCCTACACTCTATACCCTACACTCTACACTCTCTACCCTACATTCTATACCCTACACTCTATAACATACACTCTATACCCTACACTCTACACCCTACACTCTATACCATACACTCTACACTGTATACCCTACACTCTATACCATACACTCTACACCATACACTCTATAGCATACACTCTATACCCTACACTCTACACTCTATGCCCTACACTCTATACCCTACACTCTACACTCTATACCCTACACTCTACACTCTATACCCTACACACTATACCCTACACTCTATACCCTACACTCTAATCCCTACACTCTACACTCTATACCCTACACTCTATACCCTACACTCTACACTCTATACCTTACACTCTACACTCTATTCCCTACACTCTATACCCTACACTCTATACCCTACACTCTATACCCTACACTCTACACCCTACACTCTATACTCTACACTCTATACCATACACTCTATACCCTACACTCTACACTCTATGCCCTACACTCTACACCCTACACTCTATACCCTACACTCTAATCCCTACACTCTACACTCTATACCTTACACTCTATACCCTACACTCTACACTCTATACCTTACACTCTACACTCTATTCCCTACACTCTATACCCTACACTCTATACCCTACACTCTATACCCTACACTCTATACCCAACGCTCTACACCCTACACTCTATACCCTACACTCTATACCATACACTCTATACCCTACACTCTACACTCTATACCCTACACTCTACACTCTATACCCTACACTCTATACCCTACACTCTATACCCTACACTCTATACCCGACACTCTACACGCTATACCCTACACTCTACACTCTATACCCTACACTCTATACCCTACACTCTATACCCTACACTCTATACCCTACACTCTACACTCTATACCCTACACTCTATACCCTACACTCTACACCCTACACTCTATACCCTACACTCTATGCCCTACACTCTATACCCTACACTCTATACCCTACACTCTATACCCTACACTCTACACTCTATACCCTACACTCTATACCCTACACTCTATACCCTACACTCTACACTCTATACCCTACACTCTATACCCTACACTCTATACCCTACACTCTATACCCTACACTCTACACTCTATATCCTATACTCTCTACCCTACACTCTACACTCTATACCCTACACTCTATACCCTACACTCTAATCCCTACACTCTACACTCTATACCCTACACTCTATACCCTACACTCTATACCCTACACTCTACACTCTATACCCTACACTCTATATCCTACACTCTACACTCTATACCATACATTCTATACCCTACACTCTATACCATACACTCTATACCCTACACTCTACACCCTACACTCTATACCCTACACTCTATACCCTACACTCTATTCCCTACACTCTACACCCTACACTCTATACCCTACACTCTAATCCCTACACTCTACACTCTATACCCTACACTCTATACCCTACACTCTATACCCTACACTCTACACACTCTACCCTACACTCTATACCCTACACTCTATACCCTACACTCTATTCCCTACACTCTACACTCTATACCCTACACTCTACACTCTATACCCTACACTCTATACCCTACACTCTATACCCTACACTCTACACTCTATACCTTACACTCTACACTCTATTCCCTACACTCTATACCCTACACTCTATACCATACAATCTATACCCTACACTCTACACTCTATGCCCTACACTCTACACCCTACACTCTATACCCTACACTCTAATCCCTACACTCTACACTCTATACCTTACACTCTATACCCTACACTCTACACTCTATACCTTACACTCTACACTCTATTCCCTACACTCTATACCCTACACTCTATACCCTACACTCTATACCCTACACTCTATACCCAACGCTCTACACCCTACACTCTATACCCTACACTCTATACCATACACTCTATACCCTACACTCTACACTCTATACCCTACACTCTACACTCTATACCCTACACTCTATACCCTACACTCTATACCCTACACTCTATACCCGACACTCTACACGCTATACCCTACACTCTACACTCTATACCCTACACTCTATACCCTACACTCTATACCCTACACTCTATACCCTACACTCTATACCCTACACTCTACACTCTATACCCTACACTCTATACCCGACACTCTACACCCTACACTCTATACCCTACACTCTATGCCCTACACTCTATACCCTACACTCTATACCCTACACTCTATACCCTACACTCTACACTCTATACCCTACACTCTATACCCTACACTCTAATCCCTACACTCTACACTCTATACCCTACACTCTATACCCTACACTCTATACCCTACACTCTACACTCTATACCCTACACTCTATATCCTACACTCTACACTCTATACCATACATTCTATACCCTACACTCTATACCATACACTCTATACCCTACACTCTACACCCTACACTCTATACCCTACACTCTATACCCTACACTCTATTCCCTACACTCTACACCCTACACTCTATACCCTACACTCTAATCCCTACACTCTACACTCTATACCCTACACTCTATACCCTACACTCTATACCCTACACTCTACACACTCTACCCTACACTCTATACCCTACACTCTATACCCTACACTCTATACCCTACACTCTACACTCTATACCCTACACTCTACACTCTATACCCTACACTCTATACCCTACACTCTATACCCTACACTCTACACTCTATACCTTACACTCTACACTCTATTCCCTACACTCTATACCCTACACTCTATACCCTACACTCTATACCCTACACTCTATACCCAACACTCTACACCCTACACTCTATACCCTACACTCTATACCATACACTCTATACCCTACACTCTACACTCTATACCCTACACTCTATACCCTACACTCTATACCCTACACTCTATACCCTACACTCTACACGCTATACCCTACACTCTACACTTTATACCCTACACTCTATACCCTACACTCTATACCCTACACTCTATACCATACACTCCATACCCTACACTCTATACCGTACACTCTATACCCTACACTCTATACCCTACAATCTATACCCTACACTCTACACCCTACACTCTATACCTTACACTCTATACCCTACACTCTATACCCTACACTCTAAACTCTATACCTCACACTCTACACTCTATACCCTACACTCTATAACATACACTCTATACCCTACACTCTATACCCTACACTCTATACCCTACACTCTACACTCTATACCCTACACTCTATACCATACACTCTACACCATACACTCTATAGCATACACTCTATACCCTACACTCTACACTCTATACCCTACACTCTATACCCTACACTCTACAACCTGCACTCTATACCCTACACACTATACCCTACACTCTACACTCTATACCCTACACTCTATACCCTACACTCTATACCCTACACTCTATACCCTACACTCTATGCCCTACACTCTATAGCCTACAATCTATACCCTACACTCTATACCCTACAGTCTATACCCTACACTCTATACCCTACACTCTACACTCTATACCTTACACTCTACACTCGATTCCCTACACTCTATACCCTACACTCTATACCCTACACTCTATACCCTACACTCTATACCCTACACTCTACACCCTACACTCTATACCCTACACTCTATACCATACACTCTATACCCTACACTCTACACTCTATACCCTACACTCTACACCCTACACTCTATACCCTACACTCTAATCCCTACACTCTACACTCTATACCCTACACTCTATACCCTATACTCTACACTCTATACCTTACACTCTACACTCTATTCCCTACACTCTATACCCTACACTCTATACCCTACACTCTATACCCTACACTCTATACCCTACACTCTATACCATACACTCTATACCCTACACTCTACACTCTATACCCTACATTCTACACACTACACTCTATACCCTACACTCTAATCCCTACACTCTACACTCTATACCCTACACTCTATACCCTACACTCTATACCCTACACTCTACACTCTCTACCCTACACTCTATACCCTACACTCTATAACATACACTCTATACCCTACACTCTACACCCTACACTCTATACCATACACTCTACACTGTATACCCTACACTCTATACCATACACTCTACACCATACACTCTATAGCATACACTCTATACCCTACACTCTACACTCTATACCCTACACTCTATACCCTACACTCTACACTCTATACCCTACACTCTACACTCTATACCCTACACACTATACCCTACACTCTATACCCTACACTCTAATCCCTACACTCTACACTCTATACCCTACACTCTATACCCTACACTCTACACTCTATACCTTACACTCTACACTCTATTCCCTACACTCTATACCCTACACTCTATACCCTACACTCTATACCCTACACTCTACACCCTACACTCTATACTCTACACTCTATACCATACACTCTATACCCTACACTCTACACTCTATGCCCTACACTCTACACCCTACACTCTATACCCTACACTCTAATCCCTACACTCTACACTCTATACCTTACACTCTATACCCTACACTCTACACTCTATACCTTACACTCTACACTCTATTCCCTACACTCTATACCCTACACTCTATACCCTACACTCTATACCCTACACTCTATACCCTACACTCTATACCCTATACTCTACACTCTATACCTTACACTCTACACTCTATTCCCTACACTCTGTACCCTACACTCTATACCCTACACTCTATACCCTACACTCTAATCCCTACACTCTACACTCTATACCCTACACTCCACACCCTACACTCTATACCCTACACTCTAATCCCTACACTCTACACTCTATACCCTACACTCTATACCCTACACTCTATACCCTACACTCTACACTCTCTACCCTACACTCTACACTCTATACCCTACACTCTATACCCTACACTCTATACCCTACACTCTATACCCTACAATCTACACTCTATGCCCTACACTCTACACTCTATACCCTACACCCTACACTCTATACCCTACACTCTACACTCTATACCCTACACTGTATACCCTACACTCTATACCCTACACTCTATACCCTACACTCTATACCCTACACTCTACACTCTATGCCCTACACTCTACACTCTGTACCTTACACTCAACACTCTATTCCCTACACTCTAAACCCTACACTCTATACCCTACACTCTATACCCTACACTCTACACCCTACACTCTATACTCTACACTCTATACCATACACTCTATACCCTACACTCTACACTCTATGCCCTACACTCTACACCCTACACTCTATACCCTACACTCTAATCCCTACACTCTACACTCTCTACCCTACACTCTATACCCTACACTCTATACCCTACACTCTACACTCTATGCCCTACACTCTACACTCTATACGCTACACTCTATACCCTACACTCTATACCCTACACTCTACACTCTATACCCTACACTCTATACCCTACACTCTATGCCCTACACTCTATACCCTACACTCTATACCCTACACTCTATACCCTACACTCTATACCCTACACTCTACACTCTATACCCTACACTCTATACCCTACACTCTATACCCTACACTCTACACTCTATACCCTACACTCTATACCCTACACTCTATGCCCTACACTCTATACCCTACACTCTATACCCTACACTCTATACCCTACACTCTACACTCTATACCCTACACTCTACACTCTATACCCTACACACTATACCCTACACTCTATACCCTACACTCTGTACCATACACTCTATACCCTACACTCTACACTCTATACCCTACACTCTACACCCTACACTCTATACCCTACACTCTAATCCCTTCACTCTACACTCTATACCCTACACTCTATACCCTACACTCTACACTCTATACCTTACACTCTACACTCTATTCCCTACACTCTATACCCTACACTCTATACCCTACACTCTATACCCTACACTCTACACCCTACACTCTATACCCTACAGTCTATACCCTACACTCTATACCCTACACTCTACACTCTATACCTTACACTCTACACTCGATTCCCTACACTCTATACCCTACACTCTATACCCTACACTCTATACCCTACACTCTATACCCTACACTCTACACCCTACACTCTATACCCTACACTCTATACCATACACTCTATACCCTACACTCTACACTCTATACCCTACACTCTACACCCTACACTCTATACCCTACACTCTAATCCCTACACTCTACACTCTATACCCTACACTCTATACCCTATACTCTACACTCTATACCTTACACTCTACACTCTATTCCCTACACTCTATACCCTACACTCTATACCCTACACTCTATACCCTACACTCTACACCCTACACTCTATACCCTACACTCTATACCATACACTCTATACCCTACACTCTACACTCTATACCCTACATTCTACACACTACACTCTATACCCTACACTCTAATCCCTACACTCTACACTCTATACCCTACACTCTATACCCTACACTCTATACCCTACACTCTACACTCTCTACCCTACACTCTATACCCTACACTCTATAACATACACTCTATACCCTACACTCTACACCCTACACTCTATACCATACACTCTACACTGTATACCCTACACTCTATACCATACACTCTACACCATACACTCTATAGCATACACTCTATACCCTACACTCTACACTCTATACCCTACACTCTATACCCTACACTCTACACTCTATACCCTACACTCTACACTCTATACCCTACACACTATACCCTACACTCTATACCCTACACTCTAATCCCTACACTCTACACTCTATACCCTACACTCTATACCCTACACTCTACACTCTATACCTTACACTCTACACTCTATTCCCTACACTCTATACCCTACACTCTATACCCTACACTCTATACCCTACACTCTACACCCTACACTCTATACTCTACACTCTATACCATACACTCTATACCCTACACTCTACACTCTATGCCCTACACTCTACACCCTACACTCTATACCCTACACTCTAATCCCAACACTCTACACTCTATACCTTACACTCTATACCCTACACTCTACACTCTATACCTTACACTCTACACTCTATTCCCTACACTCTATACCCTACACTCTATACCCTACACTCTATACCCTACACTCTATACCCTACACTCTATACCCTATACTCTACACTCTATACCTTACACTCTACACTCTATTCCCTACACTCTGTACCCTACACTCTATACCCTACACTCTATACCCTACACTCTAATCCCTACACTCTACACTCTATACCCTACACTCCACACCCTACACTCTATACCCTACACTCTAATCCCTACACTCTACACTCTATACCCTACACTCTATACCCTACACTCTATACCCTACACTCTACACTCTCTACCCTACACTCTACACTCTATACCCTACACTCTATACCCTACACTCTATACCCTACACTCTATACCCTACAATCTACACTCTATGCCCTACACTCTACACTCTATACCCTACACTCTACACTCTATACCCTACACTCTACACTCTATACCCTACACTGTATACCCTACACTCTATACCCTACACTCTATACCCTACACTCTATACCCTACACTCTACACTCTATGCCCTACACTCTACACTCTGTACCTTACACTCAACACTCTATTCCCTACACTCTAAACCCTACACTCTATACCCTACACTCTATACCCTACACTCTACACCCTACACTCTATACTCTACACTCTATACCATACACTCTATACCCTACACTCTACACTCTATGCCCTACACTCTACACCCTACACTCTATACCCTACACTCTAATCCCTACACTCTACACTCTCTACCCTACACTCTATACCCTACACTCTATACCCTACACTCTACACTCTATGCCCTACACTCTACACTCTATACGCTACACTCTATACCCTACACTCTATACCCTACACTCTACACTCTATACCCTACACTCTATACCCTACACTCTATGCCCTACACTTTATACCCTACACTCTATACCCTACACTCTATACCCTACACTCTATACCCTACACTCTACACTCTATACCCTACACTCTATACCCTACACTCTATACCCTACACTCTACACTCTATACCCTACACTCTATACCCTACACTCTATGCCCTACACTCTATACCCTACACTCTATACCCTACACTCTATACCCTACACTCTACACTCTATACCCTACACTCTACACTCTATACCCTACACACTATACCCTACACTCTATACCCTACACTCTGTACCATACACTCTATACCCTACACTCTACACTCTATACCCTACACTCTACACCCTACACTCTATACCCTACACTCTAATCCCTTCACTCTACACTCTATACCCTACACTCTATACCCTACACTCTACACTCTATACCTTACACTCTACACTCTATTCCCTACACTCTATACCCTACACTCTATACCCTACACTCTATACCCTACACTCTACACCCTACACTCTATACCCTACACTCTATACCATACACTCTATACCCTACACTCTACACTCTATACCCTACACTCTACACCCTACACTCTATACCCTACACTCTAATCCCTACACTCTACACTCTATACCCTACACTATATACCCTACACTCTATACCCTACACTCTACACACTCTACCCTACACTCTATACCCTACACTCTATACCCTACACTCTATACCCTACACTCTACACTCTATACCCTACACTCTACACTCTATACCATACACTCTATACCCTACACTCTATACCCTACACTCTAATCCCTACACTCTACACTCTATACCCTACACTCTATACCCTACACTCTACACTCTATACCTTACACTCTACACTCTATTCCCTACACTCTATACCCTACACTCTATACCCTACACTCTATACCCTACACTCTATACCCAACACTCTACACCCTACATTCTATACCCTACACTCTATACCATACAATCTATACCCTACACTCTACACGCTATACCCTACACTCTACACTTTATACCCTACACTCTATACCCTACACTCTATACCCTACACTCTATACCATACACTCCATACCCTACACTCTATACCGTACACTCTATACCCTACACTCTATACCCTACAATCTATACCCTACACTCTACACCCTACACTCTATACCTTACACTCTATACCCTACACTCTATACCCTACACTCTAAACTCTATACCCTACACTCTACACTCTATACCCTACACTCTATAACATACACTCTATACCCTACACTCTATACCCTACACTCTATACCCTACACTCTACACTCTATACCCTACACTCTATACCATACACTCTACACCATACACTCTATAGCATACACTCTATACCCTACACTCTACACTCTATACCCTACACTCTATACCCTACACTCTACAACCTGCACTCTATACCCTACACACTATACCCTACACTCTACACTCTATACCCTACACTCTATACCCTACACTCTATACCCTACACTCTATACCCTACACTCTATGCCCTACACTCTATAGCCTACAATCTATACCCTACACTCTATACCCTACAGTCTATACCCTACACTCTATACCCTACACTCTACACTTTATACCTTACACTCTACACTCGATTCCCTACACTCTATACCCTACACTCTATACCCTACACTCTATACCCTACACTCTATACCCTACACTCTACACCCTACACTCTATACCCTACACTCTATACCATACACTCTATACCCTACACTCTACACTCTATACCCTACATTCTACACACTACACTCTATACCCTACACTCTATACCCTATACTCTACACTCTATACCTTACACTCTACACTCTATTCCCTGCACTCTATACCCTACACTCTATACCCTACACTCTATACCCTACACTCTACACCCTACACTCTATACCCTACACTCTATACCATACACTCTATACCCTACACTCTACACTCTATACCCTACATTCTACACACTACACTCTATACCCTACACTCTAATCCCTACACTCTACACTCTATACCCTACACTCTATACCCTACACTCTATACCCTACACTCTACACTCACTACCCTACACTCTATACCCTACACTCTATAACATACACTCTATACCCTACACTCTACACCCTACACTCTATACCATACACTCTACACTGTATACCCTACACTCTATACCATACACTCTACACCATACACTCTATAGCATACACTCTATACCCTACACTCTACACTCTATACCCTACACTCTATACCCTACACTCTACACTCTATACCCTACACTCTACACCCTACACACTATACCCTACACTCTATACCCTACACTCTAATCCCTACACTCTACACTCTATACCCTACACTCGATACCCTACACTCTACACTCTATACCTTACACTCTACACTCTATTCCCTACACTCTATACCCTACACTCTATACCCTACACTCTATACCCTACACTCTAGACCCTACACTCTATACTCTACACTCTATACCATACACTCTATACCCTACACTCTACACTCTATGCCCTACACTCTACACCCTACACTCTATACCCTACACTCTAATCCTTACACTCTACACTCTATACCTTACACTCTATACCCTACACTCTACACTCTATACCTTACACTCTACACTCTATTCCCTACACTCTATACCCTACACTCTATACCCTACACTCTATACCCTACACTCTATACCCTACACTCTATACCCTATACTCTACACTCTATACCTTACACTCTACACTCTATTCCCTACACTCTGTACCCTACACTCTATACCGTACACTCTATACCCTACACTCTAATCCCTACACTCTACACTCTATACCCTACACTCCACACCCTACAATCTATACCCTACACTCTAATCCCTACACTCTACACTCTATACCCTACACTCTATACCCTACACTCTACACTCTCTACCCTACACTCTACACTCTATACCCTACACTCTATACCCTACACTCTATACCCTACACTCTATACCCTACAATCTACACTCTATGCCCTACACTCTACACTCTATACCCTACACTCTACACTCTATACCCTACACTCTACACTCTATACCCTACACTGTATACCCTACACTCTATACCCAACACTCTATACCCTACACTCTATACCCTACACTCTACACTCTATGCCCTACACTCTACACTCTGTACCTTACACTCAACACTCTATTCCCTACACTCTAAACCCTACACTCTATACCCTACACTCTATACCCTACACTCTACACCCTACACTCTATACTCTACACTCTATACCATACACTCTATACCCTACACTCTACACTCTATGCCCTACACTCTACACCCTACACTCTATACCCTACACTCTAATCCCTACACTCTACACTCTCTACCCTACACTCTCTACCCTACACTCTATACCCTACACTCTATACCCTACACTCTACACTCTATGCCCTACACTCTACACTCTATACGCTACACTCTATACCCTACACTCTATACCCTACACTCTACACTCTATACCCTACACTCTATACCCTACACTCTATGCCCTACACTCTATACCCTACACTCTATACCCTACACTCTATACCCTACACTCTACACTCTATACCCTACACTCTATACCCTACACTCTATACCCTACACTCTACACTCTATACCCTACACTCTATACCCTACACTTTATGCCCTACACTCTATACCCTACACTCTATACCCTACACTCTATACCCTACACTCTACACTCTATACCCTACACTCTACACTCTATACCCTACACACTATACCCTACACTCTATACCCTACACTCTGTACCATACACTCTATACCCTACACTCTACACTCTATACCCTACACTCTACACCCTACACTCTATACCCTACACTCTAATCCCTTCACTCTACACTCTATACCCTACACTCTATACCCTATACTCTACACTCTATACCTCACACTCTACACTCTATTCCCTACACTCTATACCCTACACTCTATACCCTACACTCTATACCCTATACTCTACACTCTATACCTCACACTCTACACTCTATTCCCTACACTCTATACCCTACACTCTATACCCTACACTCTATACCCTACACTCTACACCCTACACTCTATACCCTACACTCTATACCATACACTCTATACTCTACACTCTACACTCTATACCCTACACTCTACACACTACACTCTATACCCTACACTCTAATCCCTACACTCTACACTCTATACCCTACACTCTATACCCTACACTCTATACCCTACACTCTACACTCTCTACCCTACATTCTATACCCTACACTCTATAACATACACTCTATACCCTACACTCTACACCCTACACTCTATACCATACACTCTACACTGTATACCCTACACTCTATACCATACACTCTACACCATACACTCTATAGCATACACTCTATACCCTACACTCTACACTCTATGCCCTACACTCTATACCCTACACTCTACACTCTATACCCTACACTCTACACTCTATACCCTACACACTATACCCTACACTCTATACCCTACACTCTAATCCCTACACTCTACACTCTATACCCTACACTCTATACCCTACACTCTACACTCTATACCTTACACTCTACACTCTATTCCCTACACTCTATACCCTACACTCTATACCCTACACTCTATACCCTACACTCTACACCCTACACTCTATACTCTACACTCTATACCATACACTCTATACCCTACACTCTACACTCTATGCCCTACACTCTACACCCTACACTCTATACCCTACACTCTAATCCCTACACTCTACACTCTATACCTTACACTCTATACCCTACACTCTACACTCTATACCTTACACTCTACACTCTATTCCCTACACTCTATACCCTACACTCTATACCCTACACTCTATACCCAACGCTCTACACCCTACACTCTATACCCTACACTCTATACCATACACTCTATACCCTACACTCTACACTCTATACCCTACACTCTACACTCTATACCCTACACTCTATACCCTACACTCTATACCCTACACTCTATACCCGACACTCTACACGCTATACCCTACACTCTACACTCTATACCCTACACTCTATACCCTACACTCTATACCCTACACTCTATACCCTACACTCTATACCCTACACTCTACACTCTATACCCTACACTCTATACCCTACACTCTACACCCTACACTCTATACCCTACACTCTATGCCCTACACTCTATACCCTACACTCTATACCCTACACTCTATACCCTACACTCTACACTCTATACCCTACACTCTATACCCTACACTCTATACCCTACACTCTACACTCTATACCCTACACTCTATACCCTACACTCTATACCCTACACTCTATACCCTACACTCTACACTCTATATCCTACACTCTCTACCCTACACTCTACACTCTATACCCTACACTCTATACCCTACACTCTACACTCTATACCCTACACTCTATACCCTACACTCTATACCCTACACTCTACACTCTATACCCTACACTCTATATCCTACACTCTACACTCTATACCATACATTCTATACCCTACACTCTATACCATACACTCTATACCCTACACTCTACACCCTACACTCTATACCCTACACTCTATACCCTACACTCTATTCCCTACACTCTACACCCTACACTCTATACCCTACACTCTAATCCCTACACTCTACACTCTATACCCTACACTCTATACCCTACACTCTATACCCTACACTCTACACACTCTACCCTACACTCTATACCCTACACTCTATACCCTACACTCTATACCCTACACTCTACACTCTATACCCTACACTCTACACTCTATACCCTACACTCTATACCCTACACTCTATACCCTACACGCTACACTCTATACCTTACACTCTACACTCTATTCCCTACACTCTATACCCTACACTCTATACCATACACTCTATACCCTACACTCTACACTCTATGCCCTACACTCTACACCCTACACTCTATACCCTACACTCTAATCCCTACACTCTACACTCTATACCTTACACTCTATACCCTACACTCTACACTCTATACCTTACACTCTACACTCTATTCCCTACACTCTATACCCTACACTCTATACCCTACACTCTATACCCTACACTCTATACCCAACGCTCTACACCCTACACTCTATACCCTACACTCTATACCCTACACTCTATACCCTACACTCTACACTCTATACCCTACACTCTACACTCTATACCCTACACTCTATACCCTACACTCTATACCCTACACTCTATACCCGACACTCTACACGCTATACCCTACACTCTACACTCTATACCCTACACTCTATACCCTACACTCTATACCCTACACTCTATACCCTACACTCTATACCCTACACTCTACACTCTATACCCTACACTCTATACCCGACACTCTACACCCTACACTCTATACCCTACACTCTATGCCCTACACTCTATACCCTACACTCTATACCCTACACTCTATACCCTACACTCTACACTCTATACCCTACACTCTATACCCTACACTCTATACCCTACACTCTACACTCTATACCCTACACTCTATACCCTACACTCTATACCCTACACTCTATACCCTACACTCTACACTCTATATCCTACACTCTCTACCCTACACTCTACACTCTATACCCTACACTCTATACCCTACACTCTAATCCCTACACTCTACACTCTATACCCTACACTCTATACCCTACACTCTATACCCTACACTCTACACTCTATACCCTACACTCTATATCCTACACTCTACACTCTATACCATACATTCTATACCCTACACTCTATACAATACACTCTATACCCTACACTCTACACCCTACACTCTATACCCTACACTCTATACCCTACACTCTATTCCCTACACTCTACACCCTACACTCTATACCCTACACTCTAATCCCTACACTCTACACTCTATACCCTACACTCTATACCCTACACTCTATACCCTACACTCTACACACTCTACCCTACACTCTATACCCTACACTCTATACCCTACACTCTATACCCTACACTCTACACTCTATACCCTACACTCTACACTCTATACCCTACACTCTATACCCTACACTCTATACCCTACACTCTACACTCTATACCTTACACTCTACACTCTATTCCCTACACTCTATACCCTACACTCTATACCCTACACTCTATACCCTACACTCTATACCCAACACTCTACACCCTACACTCTATACCCTACACTCTATACCATACACTCTATACCCTACACTCTACACTCTATACCCTACACTCTATACCCTACACTCTATACCCTACACTCTATACCCTACACTCTACACGCTATACCCTACACTCTACACTTTATACCCTACACTCTATACCCTACACTCTATACCCTACACTCTATACCATACACTCCATACCCTACACTCTATACCGTACACTCTATACCCTACACTCTATACCCTACAATCTATACCCTACACTCTACACCCTACACTCTATACCTTACACTCTATACCCTACACTCTATACCCTACACTCTAAACTCTATACCCTACACTCTACACTCTATACCCTACACTCTATAACATACACTCTATACCCTACACTCTATACCCTACACTCTATACCCTACACTCTACACTCTATACCCTACACTCTATACCATACACTCTACACCATACACTCTATAGCATACACTCTATACCCTACACTCTACACTCTATACCCTACACTCTATACCCTACACTCTACAACCTGCACTCTATACCCTACACACTATACCCTACACTCTACACTCTATACCCTACACTCTATACCCTACACTCTATACCCTACACTCTATACCCTACACTCTATGCCCTACACTCTATAGCCTACAATCTATACCCTACACTCTATACCCTACAGTCTATACCCTACACTCTATACCCTACACTCTACACTCTATACCTTACACTCTACACTCGATTCCCTACACTCTATACCCTACACTCTATACCCTACACTCTATACCCTACACTCTATACCCTACACTCTACACCCTACACTCTATACCCTACACTCTATACCATACACTCTATACCCTACACTCTACACTCTATACCCTACACTCTACACCCTACACTCTATACCCTACACTCTAATCCCTACACTCTACACTCTATACCCTACACTCTATACCCTATACTCTACACTCTATACCTTACACTCTACACTCTATTCCCTACACTCTATACCCTACACTCTATACCCTACACTCTATACCCTACACTCTACACCCTACACTCTATACCCTACACTCTATACCATACACTCTATACCCTACACTCTACACTCTATACCCTACATTCTACACACTACACTCTATACCCTACACTCTAATCCCTACACTCTACACTCTATACCCTACACTCTATACCCTACACTCTATACCCTACACTCTACACTCTCTACCCTACACTCTATACCCTACACTCTATAACATACACTCTATACCCTACACTCTACACCCTACACTCTATACCATACACTCTACACTGTATACCCTACACTCTATACCATACACTCTACACCATACACTCTATAGCATACACTCTATACCCTACACTCTACACTCTATACCCTACACTCTATACCCTACACTCTACACTCTATACCCTACACTCTACACTCTATACCCTACACACTATACCCTACACTCTATACCCTACACTCTAATCCCTACACTCTACACTCTATACCCTACACTCTATACCCTACACTCTACACTCTATACCTTACACTCTACACTCTATTCCCTACACTCTATACCCTACACTCTATACCCTACACTCTATACCCTACACTCTACACCCTACACTCTATACTCTACACTCTATACCATACACTCTATACCCTACACTCTACACTCTATGCCCTACACTCTACACCCTACACTCTATACCCTACACTCTAATCCCTACACTCTACACTCTATACCTTACACTCTATACCCTACACTCTACACTCTATACCTTACACTCTACACTCTATTCCCTACACTCTGTACCCTACACTCTATACCCTACACTCTATACCCTACACTCTAATCCCTACACTCTACACTCTATACCCTACACTCCACACCCTACACTCTATACCCTCCCTACACTCTAATCCCTACACTCTACACTCTATACCCTACACTCTATACCCTACACTCTATACCCTACACTCTACACTCTCTACCCTACACTCTACACTCTATACCCTACACTCTATACCCTACACTCTATACCCTACAATCTACACTCTATGCCCTACACTCTACACTCTATACCCTACACTCTACACTCTATACCCTACACTCTACACTCTATACCCTACACTGTATACCCTACACTCTATACCCTACACTCTATACCCTACACTCTATACCCTACACTCTACACTCTATGCCCTACACTCTACACTCTGTACCTTACACTCAACACTCTATTCCCTACACTCTAAACCCTACACTCTATACCCTACACTCTATACCCTACACTCTACACCCTACACTCTATACTCTACACACTATACCATACACTCTATACCCTACACTCTACACTCTATGCCCTACACTCTACACCCTACACTCTATACCCTACACTCTAATCCCTACACTCTACACTCTCTACCCTACACTCTATACCCTACACTCTATACCCTACACTCTACACTCTATGCCCTACACTCTACACTCTATACGCTACACTCTATACCCTACACTCTATACCCTACACTCTACACTCTATACCCTACACTCTATACCCTACACTCTATGCCCTACACTCTATACCCTACACTCTATACCCTACACTCTATACCCTACACTCTACACTCTATACCCTACACTCTATACCCTACACTCTATACCCTACACTCTACACTCTATACCCTACACTCTATACCCTACACTCTATGCCCTACACTCTATACCCTACACTCTATACCCTACACTCTATACCCTACACTCTACACTCTATACCCTACACTCTACACTCTATACCCTACACACTATACCCTACACTCTATACCCTACACTCTGTACCATACACTCTATACCCTACACTCTACACTCTATACCCTACACTCTACACCCTACACTCTATACCCTACACTCTAATCCCTTCACTCTACACTCTATACCCTACACTCTATACCCTACACTCTACACTCTATACCTTACACTCTACACTCTATTCCCTACACTCTATACCCTACACTCTATACCCTACACTCTATACCCTACACTCTACACCCTACACTCTATACCCTACACTCTATACCATACACTCTATACCCTACACTCTACACTCTATACCCTACACTCTACACCCTACACTCTATACCCTACACTCTAATCCCTACACTCTACACTCTATACCCTACACTATATACCCTACACTCTATACCCTACACTCTACACACTCTACCCTACACTCTATACCCTACACTCTATACCCTACACTCTATACCCTACACTCTACACTCTATACCCTACACTTTACACTCTATACCATACACTCTATACCCTACACTCTATACCCTACACTCTAATCCCTACACTCTACACTCTATACCCTACACTCTATACCCTACACTCTACACTCTATACCTTACACTCTACACTCTATTCCCTACACTCTATACCCTACACTCTATACCCTACACTCTATACCCTACACTCTATACCCAACACTCTACACCCTACATTCTATACCCTACACTCTATACCATACAATCTATACCCTACACTCTACACGCTATACCCTACACTCTACACTTTATACCCTACACTCTATACCCTACACTCTATACCCTACACTCTATACCATACACTCCATACCCTACACTCTATACCGTACACTCTATACCCTACACTCTATACCCTACAATCTATACCCTACACTCTACACCCTACACTCTATACCTTACACTCTATACCCTACACTCTATACCCTACACTCTAAACTCTATACCCTACACTCTACACTCTATACCCTACACTCTATAACATACACTCTATACCCTACACTCTATACCCTACACTCTATACCCTACACTCTACACTCTATACCCTACACTCTATACCATACACTCTACACCATACACTCTATAGCATACACTCTATACCCTACACTCTACACTCTATACCCTACACTCTATACCCTACACTCTACAACCTGCACTCTATACCCTACACACTATACCCTACACTCTACACTCTATACCCTACACTCTATACCCTACACTCTATACCCTACACTCTATACCCTACACTCTATGCCCTACACTCTATAGCCTACAATCTATACCCTACACTCTATACCCTACAGTCTATACCCTACACTCTATACCCTACACTCTACACTTTATACCTTACACTCTACACTCGATTCCCTACACTCTATACCCTACACTCTATACCCTACACTCTATACCCTACACTCTATACCCTACACTCTACACCCTACACTCTATACCCTACACTCTATACCATACACTCTATACCCTACACTCTACACTCTATACCCTACATTCTACACACTACACTCTATACCCTACACTCTATACCCTATACTCTACACTCTATACCTTACACTCTACACTCTATTCCCTACACTCTATACCCTACACTCTATACCCTACACTCTATACCCTACACTCTACACCCTACACTCTATACCCTACACTCTATACCATACACTCTATACCCTACACTCTACACTCTATACCCTACATTCTACACACTACACTCTATACCCTACACTCTAATCCCTACACTCTACACTCTATACCCTACACTCTATACCCTACACTCTATACCCTACACTCTACACTCACTACCCTACACTCTATACCCTACACTCTATAACATACACTCTATACCCTACACTCTACACCCTACACTCTATACCATACACTCTACACTGTATACCCTACACTCTATACCATACACTCTACACCATACACTCTATAGCATACACTCTATACCCTACACTCTACACTCTATACCCTACACTCTATACCCTACACTCTACACTCTATACCCTACACTCTACACCCTACACACTATACCCTACACTCTATACCCTACACTCTAATCCCTACACTCTACACTCTATACCCTACACACTATACCCTACACTCTCTACCCTACACTCTAATCCCTACACTCTACACTCTATACCCTACACTCGATACCCTACACTCTACACTCTATACCTTACACTCTACACTCTATTCCCTACACTCTATACCCTACACTCTATACCCTACACTCTATACCCTACACTCTACACCCTACACTCTATACTCTACACTCTATACCATACACTCTATACCCTACACTCTACACTCTATGCCCTACACTCTACACCCTACACTCTATACCCTACACTCTAATCCTTACACTCTACACTCTATACCTTACACTCTATACCCTACACTCTACACTCTATACCTTACACTCTACACTCTATTCCCTACACTCTATACCCTACACTCTATACCCTACACTCTATACCCTACACTCTATACCCTATACTCTACACTCTATACCTTACACTCTACACTCTATTCCCTACACTCTGTACCCTACACTCTATACCCTACACTCTATACCCTACACTCTAATCCCTACACTCTACACTCTATACCCTACACTCCACACCCTACACTCTATACCCTACACTCTAATCCCTACACTCTACACTCTATACCCTACACTCTATACCCTACACTCTACACTCTCTACCCTACACTCTACACTCTATACCCTACACTCTATACCCTACACTCTATACCCTACACTCTATACCCTACAATCTACACTCTATGCCCTACACTCTACACTCTATACCCTACACTCTACACTCTATACCCTACACTCTACACTCTATACCCTACACTGTATACCCTACACTCTATACCCAACACTCTATACCCTACACTCTATACCCTACACTCTACACTCTATGCCCTACACTCTACACTCTGTACCTTACACTCAACACTCTATTCCCTACACTCTAAACCCTACACTCTATACCCTACACTCTATACCCTACACTCTACACCCTACACTCTATACTCTACACTCTATACCATACACTCTATACCCTACACTCTACACTCTATGCCCTACACTCTACACCCTACACTCTATACCCTACACTCTAATCCCTACACTCTACACTCTCTACCCTACACTCTCTACCCTACACTCTATACCCTACACTCTATACCCTACACTCTATGCCCTACACTCTACACTCTATACGCTACACTCTATACCCTACACTCTATACCCTACACTCTACACTCTATACCCTACACTCTATACCCTACACTCTATGCCCTACACTCTATACCCTACACTCTATACCCTACACTCTATACCCTACACTCTACACTCTATACCCTACACTCTATACCTCACACTCTATACCCTACACTCTACACTCTATACCCTACACTCTATACCCTACACTTTATGCCCTACACTCTATACCCTACACTCTATACCCTACACTCTATACCCTACACTCTACACTCTATACCCTACACTCTACACTCTATACCCTACACACTATACCCTACACTCTATACCCTACACTCTGTACCATACACTCTATACCCTACACTCTACACTCTATACCCTACACTCTACACCCTACACTCTATACCCTACACTCTAATCCCTTCACTCTACACTCTATACCCTACACTCTATACCCTACACTCTACACTCTATACCTTACACTCTACACTCTATTCCCTACACTCTATACCCTACACTCTATACCCTACACTCTATACCCTACACTCTACACCCTACACTCTATACCCTACACTCTATACCATACACTCTATACCCTACACTCTACACTCTATACCCTACACTCTACACCCTACACTCTATACCCTACACTCTAATCCCTACACTCTACACTCTATACCCTACACTCTATACCCTACACTCTATACCCTACACTCTACACACTCTACCCTACACTCTATACCCTACACTCTATACCCTACACTCTATACCCTACACTCTACACTCTATACCCTACACTCTACACTCTATACCATACACTCTATACCCTACACTCTATACCCTACACTCTAATCCCTACACTCTACACTCTATACCCTACACTCTATACCCTACACTCTACACTCTATACCTTACACTCTACACTCTATTCCCTACACTCTATACCCTACACTCTATACCATACACTCTATACCCTACACTCTATACCCAACACTCTACACCCTACATTCTATACCCTACACTCTATACCATACAATCTATACCCTACACTCTACACTCTATACCCTACACTCTACACTCTATACCCTACACTCTACACTCTATACCCTACACTCTATACCCTACACTCTATACCCTACAATCTATACCATACACTCTATACCCTACACTCTATACCCTACACTCTATACCCTACACTCTATACCATACACTCTATACCCTACACTCTATACCGTACACTCTATACCCTACACTCTATACCCTACACTCTATACCCTACACTCTACACCCTACACTCTATACCTTACACTCTATACCCTACACTCTATACCCTACACTCTAAACTTTATACCCTACACTCTACACTCTATACCCTACACTCTATACCCTACACTCTATACCCTACACTCTATACCCTACACTGTATACCCTACACTCTATACCCTACACTCTATACCCTACACTCTACACTCTATACCCTACACTCTATACCCTACACTCTATACCCTACACTCTATACCATACACTCCATACCCTACACTCTATACCGTACACTCTATACCCTACACTCTATACCCTACAATCTATACCCTACACTTTACACCCTACACTCTATACCTTACACTCTATACCCTACACTCTATACCCTACACTCTACACTCTATACCCTACACTCTACACTCTATACCCTACACTCTATAACATACACTCTATACCCTACACTCTATACCCTACACTCTATACCCTACACTCTACACTCTATACCCTACACTCTATACCATACACTCTACACCGTACACTCTATAGCATACACTCTATACCCTACACTCTACATTCTATACCCTACACTCTATACCCTACACTCTACACCCTGCACTCTATACCCTACCCACTATACCCTACACTCTACACTCTATACCCTACACTCTATACCCTACACTCTATACCCTACACTCTATACCCTACACTCTATACCCTACACTCTATAGCCTACAATCTATACCCTACACTCTATACCCTACAGTCTATACCCTACACTCTATACCCTACACTCTACACTCTATACCTTACACTCTACACTCTATTCCCTACACTCTATACCTTACACTCTATACCCTACACTCTATACCCTACACTCTATACCCTACACTCTACACCCTACACTCTATACCCTACACTCTATACCATACACTCTATACCCTACACTCTACACTCTATACCCTACACTCTACACCCTACACTCTATACCCTACACTCTAATCCCTACACTCTACACTCTATACCCTACACTCTATACCCTATACTCTACACTCTATACCTTACACTTTACACTCTATT
Source organism: Ranitomeya imitator (assembly GCF_032444005.1). Classification (NCBI taxonomy): domain Eukaryota; kingdom Metazoa; phylum Chordata; class Amphibia; order Anura; family Dendrobatidae; genus Ranitomeya; species Ranitomeya imitator. Next base: position 119,630 of record NW_027193486.1, on the reverse strand, counting down.
CCCTACACTCTATACCCTACACTCTATACCCTACACTCTATACCCTACACTCTACACCCTACACTCTATACCCTACACTCTATGCCATACACTCTATACCCTACACTCTACACTCTATACCCTACACTCTACACACTACACTCTATACCCTACACTCTAATCCCTACACTCTACACTCTATACCCTACACTCTATACCCTACACTATAACATACACTCTATACCCTACACTCTACACTCTATACCCTACACTCTATACCCTACACTCTATACCCTACACTCTATACCCTACACTCTACACTCTATACCCTACACTCTATAGCCTACACGCTACAATCTATACCCTACACTCTATACCCTACACTCTATACCCTACAGTCTATACCCTACACTCTATACCCTACACTCTACACTCTATACCTTACACTCCACACTCTATTCCCTACACTCTATACCCTACACTCTATACCCTACACTCTATACCCTACACTCTATACCCTACACTCTACACCCTACACTCTATACCCTACACTCTATACCATACACTCTATACCCTACACTCTAATCCCTACACTCTACACTCTATACCTTACACTCTATACCCTACACTCTACACTCTATACCTTACACTCTACACTCTATTCCCTACACTCTATACCCTACACTCTATACCCTACACTCTATACCCTACACTCTATACCCTACACTCTACACCCTACACTCTATACTCTACACACTATACCATACACTCTATACCCTACACTCTACACTCTATGCCCTACACTCTACACCCTACACTCTATACCCTACACTCTAATCCCTACACTCTACACTCTCTACCCTACACTCTATACCCTACACTCTATACCCTACACTCTACACTCTATGCCCTACACTCTACACTCTATACGCTACACTCTATACCCTACACTCTATACCCTACACTCTACACTCTATACCCTACACTCTATACCCTACACTCTATGCCCTACACTCTATACCCTACACTCTATACCCTACACTCTATACCCTACACTCTACACTCTATACCCTACACTCTATACCCTACACTCTATACCCTACACTCTACACTCTATACCCTACACTCTATACCCTACACTCTATGCCCTACACTCTATACCCTACACTCTATACCCTACACTCTATACCCTACACTCTACACTCTATACCCTACACTCTACACTCTATACCCTACACACTATACCCTACACTCTATACCCTACACTCTGTACCATACACTCTATACCCTACACTCTACACTCTATACCCTACACTCTACACCCTACACTCTATACCCTACACTCTAATCCCTTCACTCTACACTCTATACCCTACACTCTATACCCTACACTCTACACTCTATACCTTACACTCTACACTCTATTCCCTACACTCTATACCCTACACTCTATACCCTACACTCTATACCCTACACTCTACACCCTACACTCTATACCCTACACTCTATACCATACACTCTATACCCTACACTCTACACTCTATACCCTACACTCTACACCCTACACTCTATACCCTACACTCTAATCCCTACACTCTACACTCTATACCCTACACTATATACCCTACACTCTATACCCTACACTCTACACACTCTACCCTACACTCTATACCCTACACTCTATACCCTACACTCTATACCCTACACTCTACACTCTATACCCTACACTTTACACTCTATACCATACACTCTATACCCTACACTCTATACCCTACACTCTAATCCCTACACTCTACACTCTATACCCTACACTCTATACCCTACACTCTACACTCTATACCTTACACTCTACACTCTATTCCCTACACTCTATACCCTACACTCTATACCCTACACTCTATACCCTACACTCTATACCCAACACTCTACACCCTACATTCTATACCCTACACTCTATACCATACAATCTATACCCTACACTCTACACGCTATACCCTACACTCTACACTTTATACCCTACACTCTATACCCTACACTCTATACCCTACACTCTATACCATACACTCCATACCCTACACTCTATACCGTACACTCTATACCCTACACTCTATACCCTACAATCTATACCCTACACTCTACACCCTACACTCTATACCTTACACTCTATACCCTACACTCTATACCCTACACTCTAAACTCTATACCCTACACTCTACACTCTATACCCTACACTCTATAACATACACTCTATACCCTACACTCTATACCCTACACTCTATACCCTACACTCTACACTCTATACCCTACACTCTATACCATACACTCTACACCATACACTCTATAGCATACACTCTATACCCTACACTCTACACTCTATACCCTACACTCTATACCCTACACTCTACAACCTGCACTCTATACCCTACACACTATACCCTACACTCTACACTCTATACCCTACACTCTATACCCTACACTCTATACCCTACACTCTATACCCTACACTCTATGCCCTACACTCTATAGCCTACAATCTATACCCTACACTCTATACCCTACAGTCTATACCCTACACTCTATACCCTACACTCTACACTTTATACCTTACACTCTACACTCGATTCCCTACACTCTATACCCTACACTCTATACCCTACACTCTATACCCTACACTCTATACCCTACACTCTACACCCTACACTCTATACCCTACACTCTATACCATACACTCTATACCCTACACTCTACACTCTATACCCTACATTCTACACACTACACTCTATACCCTACACTCTATACCCTATACTCTACACTCTATACCTTACACTCTACACTCTATTCCCTACACTCTATACCCTACACTCTATACCCTACACTCTATACCCTACACTCTACACCCTACACTCTATACCCTACACTCTATACCATACACTCTATACCCTACACTCTACACTCTATACCCTACATTCTACACACTACACTCTATACCCTACACTCTAATCCCTACACTCTACACTCTATACCCTACACTCTATACCCTACACTCTATACCCTACACTCTACACTCACTACCCTACACTCTATACCCTACACTCTATAACATACACTCTATACCCTACACTCTACACCCTACACTCTATACCATACACTCTACACTGTATACCCTACACTCTATACCATACACTCTACACCATACACTCTATAGCATACACTCTATACCCTACACTCTACACTCTATACCCTACACTCTATACCCTACACTCTACACTCTATACCCTACACTCTACACCCTACACACTATACCCTACACTCTATACCCTACACTCTAATCCCTACACTCTACACTCTATACCCTACACACTATACCCTACACTCTATACCCTACACTCTAATCCCTACACTCTACACTCTATACCCTACACTCGATACCCTACACTCTACACTCTATACCTTACACTCTACACTCTATTCCCTACACTCTATACCCTACACTCTATACCCTACACTCTATACCCTACACTCTACACCCTACACTCTATACTCTACACTCTATACCATACACTCTATACCCTACACTCTACACTCTATGCCCTACACTCTACACCCTACACTCTATACCCTACACTCTAATCCTTACACTCTACACTCTATACCTTACACTCTATACCCTACACTCTACACTCTATACCTTACACTCTACACTCTATTCCCTACACTCTATACCCTACACTCTATACCCTACACTCTATACCCTACACTCTATACCCTATACTCTACACTCTATACCTTACACTCTACACTCTATTCCCTACACTCTGTACCCTACACTCTATACCCTACACTCTATACCCTACACTCTAATCCCTACACTCTACACTCTATACCCTACACTCCACACCCTACACTCTATACCCTACACTCTAATCCCTACACTCTACACTCTATACCCTACACTCTATACCCTACACTCTACACTCTCTACCCTACACTCTACACTCTATACCCTACACTCTATACCCTACACTCTATACCCTACACTCTATACCCTACAATCTACACTCTATGCCCTACACTCTACACTCTATACCCTACACTCTACACTCTATACCCTACACTCTACACTCTATACCCTACACTGTATACCCTACACTCTATACCCAACACTCTATACCCTACACTCTATACCCTACACTCTACACTCTATGCCCTACACTCTACACTCTGTACCTTACACTCAACACTCTATTCCCTACACTCTAAACCCTACACTCTATACCCTACACTCTATACCCTACACTCTACACCCTACACTCTATACTCTACACTCTATACCATACACTCTATACCCTACACTCTACACTCTATGCCCTACACTCTACACCCTACACTCTATACCCTACACTCTAATCCCTACACTCTACACTCTCTACCCTACACTCTCTACCCTACACTCTATACCCTACACTCTATACCCTACACTCTATGCCCTACACTCTACACTCTATACGCTACACTCTATACCCTACACTCTATACCCTACACTCTACACTCTATACCCTACACTCTATACCCTACACTCTATGCCCTACACTCTATACCCTACACTCTATACCCTACACTCTATACCCTACACTCTACACTCTATACCCTACACTCTATACCCTACACTCTATACCCTACACTCTACACTCTATACCCTACACTCTATACCCTACACTTTATGCCCTACACTCTATACCCTACACTCTATACCCTACACTCTATACCCTACACTCTACACTCTATACCCTACACTCTACACTCTATACCCTACACACTATACCCTACACTCTATACCCTACACTCTGTACCATACACTCTATACCCTACACTCTACACTCTATACCCTACACTCTACACCCTACACTCTATACCCTACACTCTAATCCCTTCACTCTACACTCTATACCCTACACTCTATACCCTACACTCTACACTCTATACCTTACACTCTACACTCTATTCCCTACACTCTATACCCTACACTCTATACCCTACACTCTATACCCTACACTCTACACCCTACACTCTATACCCTACACTCTATACCATACACTCTATACCCTACACTCTACACTCTATACCCTACACTCTACACCCTACACTCTATACCCTACACTCTAATCCCTACACTCTACACTCTATACCCTACACTCTATACCCTACACTCTATACCCTACACTCTACACACTCTACCCTACACTCTATACCCTACACTCTATACCCTACACTCTATACCCTACACTCTACACTCTATACCCTACACTCTACACTCTATACCATACACTCTATACCCTACACTCTATACCCTACACTCTAATCCCTACACTCTACACTCTATACCCTACACTCTATACCCTACACTCTACACTCTATACCTTACACTCTACACTCTATTCCCTACACTCTATACCCTACACTCTATACCATACACTCTATACCCTACACTCTATACCCAACACTCTACACCCTACATTCTATACCCTACACTCTATACCATACAATCTATACCCTACACTCTACACTCTATACCCTACACTCTACACTCTATACCCTACACTCTACACTCTATACCCTACACTCTATACCCTACACTCTATACCCTACAATCTATACCATACACTCTATACCCTACACTCTATACCCTACACTCTATACCCTACACTCTATACCATACACTCTATACCCTACACTCTATACCGTACACTCTATACCCTACACTCTATACCCTACACTCTATACCCTACACTCTACACCCTACACTCTATACCTTACACTCTATACCCTACACTCTATACCCTACACTCTAAACTTTATACCCTACACTCTACACTCTATACCCTACACTCTATACCCTACACTCTATACCCTACACTCTATACCCTACACTGTATACCCTACACTCTATACCCTACACTCTATACCCTACACTCTACACTCTATACCCTACACTCTATACCCTACACTCTATACCCTACACTCTATACCATACACTCCATACCCTACACTCTATACCGTACACTCTATACCCTACACTCTATACCCTACAATCTATACCCTACACTCTACACCCTACACTCTATACCTTACACTCTATACCCTACACTCTATACCCTACACTCTACACTCTATACCCTACACTCTACACTCTATACCCTACACTCTATAACATACACTCTATACCCTACACTCTATACCCTACACTCTATACCCTACACTCTACACTCTATACCCTACACTCTATACCATACACTCTACACCGTACACTCTATAGCATACACTCTATACCCTACACTCTACATTCTATACCCTACACTCTATACCCTACACTCTACACCCTGCACTCTATACCCTACCCACTATACCCTACACTCTACACTCTATACCCTACACTCTATACCCTACACTCTATACCCTACACTCTATACCCTACACTCTATACCCTACACTCTATAGCCTACAATCTATACCCTACACTCTATACCCTACAGTCTATACCCTACACTCTATACCCTACACTCTACACTCTATACCTTACACTCTACACTCTATTCCCTACACTCTATACCTTACACTCTATACCCTACACTCTATACCCTACACTCTATACCCTACACTCTACACCCTACACTCTATACCCTACACTCTATACCATACACTCTATACCCTACACTCTACACTCTATACCCTACACTCTACACCCTACACTCTATACCCTACACTCTAATCCCTACACTCTACACTCTATACCCTACACTCTATACCCTATACTCTACACTCTATACCTTACACTTTACACTCTATTCCCTACACTCTATACCCTACACTCTATACCCTACACTCTATACCCTACACTCTACACCCTACACTCTATACCCTACACTCTATGCCATACACTCTATACCCTACACTCTACACTCTATACCCTACACTCTACACACTACACTCTATACCCTACACTCTAATCCCTACACTCTACACTCTATACCCTACACTCTATACCCTACACTATAACATACACTCTATACCCTACACTCTACACTCTATACCCTACACTCTATACCCTACACTCTATACCCTACACTCTATACCCTACACTCTACACTCTATACCCTACACTCTATAGCCTACACGCTACAATCTATACCCTACACTCTATACCCTACACTCTATACCCTACAGTCTATACCCTACACTCTATACCCTACACTCTACACTCTATACCTTACACTCCACACTCTATTCCCTACACTCTATACCCTACACTCTATACCCTACACTCTATACCCTACACTCTATACCCTACACTCTACACCCTACACTCTATACCCTACACTCTATACCATACACTCTATACCCTACACTCTAATCCCTACACTCTACACTCTATACCTTACACTCTATACCCTACACTCTACACTCTATACCTTACACTCTACACTCTATTCCCTACACTCTATACCCTACACTCTATACCCTACACTCTATACCCTACACTCTATACCCTACACTCTACACCCTACACTCTATACCCTACACTCTATACCATACACTCTATACCCTACACTCTACACTCTATACCCTACACTCCACACCCTACACTCTATACCCTACACTCTAATCCCTACACTCTACACTCTATACCCTACACTTTATACCCTACACTCTATACCCTATACTCTACACTCTCTACCCTACACTCTATACCCTACACTCTGTACCCTACACTCTATACCCTACACTCTACACTCTATACCCTACACTCTACACTCTATACCCTACACTCTATACCCTACACTCTATACCCTACACTCTATACCCTACAATCTACACTCTATGCCCTACACTCTACACTCTATACCCTACACTCTACACTCTATACCCTACACTCTACACTCTATACCCTACACTGTATACCCTACACTCTATACCCTGCACTCTATACCCTACACTCTATACCCTACACTCTACACTCTATGCCCTACACTCTGCACTCTGTACCTTACACTCAACACTCTATTCCCTACACTCTATACCCTACACTCTATACCCTACACTCTATACCCTACACTCTACACTCTATACCTTACACTCTACACTCTATTCCCTACACTCTATACCCTACACTCTATACCCTACACTCTATACCCTACACTCTACACCCTACACTCTATACTCTACACTCTATACCATACACTCTATAACCTACACTCTACACTCTATGCCCTACACTCTACACCCTACACTCCATACCCTACACTCTAATCCCTACACTCTACACTCTATACCTTACACTCTATACCCTACACTCTACACTCTATACCTTACACTCTACACTCTATTCCCTACACTCTATACCCTACACTCTATACCCTACACTCTATACCCTACACTCTATACCCTACACTCTACACCCTACACTCTATACCCTACACTCTATACCATACACTCTATACCCTACACTCTACACTCTATACCCTACACTCCACACCCTACACTCTGTACCCTACACTCTAATCCCTACACTCTACACTCTATACCCTACACTCTATACCCTACACTCTATACCCTACACTCTACACTCTCTACCCTACACTCTATACCCTACACTCTGTAGCCTACCCTCTATACCCTACACTCTACACTCTATACCCTACACTCTACACTCTATACCCTACACTCTATACCCTACACTCTATACCCTACACTCTATACCCTACAATCTACACTCTATGCCCTCCACTCTACACTCTATACCCTACACTCTACACTCTATACCCTACACTCTACACTCTATACCCTACACTGTATACCCTACACTCTATACCCTACACTCTATACCCTAAACTCTATACCCTACACTCTACACTCTATGCCCTACACTCTACATTCTGTACCTTACACTCAACATTCTATTCCCTACACTCTATACCCTACACTCTATACCCTACACTCTATACCCTACACTCTACACCCTACACTCTATACTCTACACTCAATACCATACACTCTATACCCTACACTCTACACTCTATGCCCTACACTCTACACCCTACACTCTATACCCTACACTCTAATCCCTACACTCTACACTCTCTACCCTACACTCTCTACCCTACACTCTATACCCTACACTCTATACCCTACACTCTACACTCTATGCCCTACACTCTACACTCTATACCCTACACTCTATACCCTACACTCTATACCCTACACTCTACACTCTATACCCTACACTCTATACCCTACACTCTATGCCCTACACTCTATACCCTACACTCTATACCCTACACTCTATACCCTACACTCTATACCCTACACTCTACACTCTATACCCTACACTCTATACCCTACACTCTATACCCTACACTCTACACTCTATACCCTACACTCTATACCCTACACTCTATGCCCTACACTCTATACCCTACACTCTATACCCTACACTCTACACTCTATACCCTACACTCTACACTCTATACCCTGCACACTATACCCTACACTCTATACCCTACACTATAATCCCTACACTCTACACTCTCTACCCTACACTCTATACCCTACACTCTGTACCCTACACTCTATACCCTACACTCTACACTCTATACCCTACACTCTACACTCTATACCCTACACTCTATACCCTACACTCTATACCCTACACTCTATACCCTACAATCTACACTCTATGCCCTACACTCTACACTCTATACCCTACACTCTACACTCTATACCCTACACTCTACACTCTATACCCTACACTGTATACCCTACACTCTATACCCTGCACTCTATACCCTACACTCTATACCCTACACTCTACACTCTATGCCCTACACTCTACACTCTGTACCTTACACTCAACACTCTATTCCCTACACTCTATACCCTACACTCTATACCCTACACTCTATACCCTACACCCTACACCCTACACTCTATACTCTACACTCTATACCATACACTCTATACCCTACACTCTACACTCTATGCCCTACACTCTACGCCCTACACTCTATACCCTACACTCTAATCCCTACACTCTACACTCTCTACCCTACACTCTCTACCCTACACTCTATACCCTACACTCTATACCCTACACTCTACACTCTATGCCCTACACTCTACACTCTATACCCTACACTCTATACCCTACACTCTATACCCTACACTCTACACTCTCTACCCTACACTCTATACCCTACACTCTGTACCCTACACTCTATACCCTACACTCTACACTCTATACCCTACACTCTACACTCTATACCCTACACTCTATACCCTACACTCTATACCCTACACTCTATACCCTACAATCTACACTCTATGCCGTACACTCTACACTCTATACCCTACACTCTACACTCTATACCCTACACTCTACACTCTATACCCTACACTGTATACCCTACACTCTATACCCTGCACTCTATACCCTACACTCTATACCCTACACTCTACACTCTATGCCCTACACTCTACACTCTGTACCTTACACTCAACACTCTATTCCCTACACTCTATACCCTACACTCTATACCCTACACTCTACACTCTATACCTTACACTCTACACTCTATTCCCTACACTCTATACCCTATATAATGGAACTAGAGAGAGTACAAAGGAGGGCAACAAAATTAATAAAGGGGATGGGAGAACTACAATACCCAGATAGATTAGCGAAATTAGGATTATTTAGTCTAGAAAAAAGACGACTGAGGGGCGATCTAATAACCATGTATAAGTATATAAGGGGACAATACAAATATCTCGCTGAGGATCTGTTTATACCAAGGAAGGTGACGGGCACAAGGGGGCATTCTTTGCGTCTGGAGGAGAGAAAGTTTTTCCACCAACATAGAAGAGGATTCTTTACTGTTAGGGCAGTGAGAATCTGGAATTGCTTGCCTGAGGAGGTGGTGATGGCGAACTCAGTCGAGGGGTTCAAGAGAGGCCTGGATGTCTTCCTGGAGCAGAACAACATTGTATCATACAATTATTAGGTTCTGTAGAAGGACGTAGATCTGGGTATTTATTATGATGGAATATAGGCTGAACTGGATGGACAAATGTCTTTTTTCGGCCTTACTAACTATGTTACTATGTTACTATATGTTACACTCTATACCCTACACTCTATACCCTACACTCTACACCCTACACTCTATACTCTACACTCTATACCATACACTCTATAACCTACACTCTACACTCTATGCCCTACACTCTACACCCTACACTCTATACCCTACACTCTAATCCCTACACTCTACACTCTATACCTTACACTCTATACCCTACACTCTACACTCTATACCTTACACTCTACACTCTATTCCCTACACTCTATACCCTACACTCTATACCCTACACTCTATACCCTACACTCTATACCCTACACTCTACACCCTACACTCTATACCCTACACTCTATACCATACACTCTATACCCTACACTCTACACTCTATACCCTACACTCCACACCCTACACTCTGTACCCTACACTCTAATCCCTACACTCTACACTCTATACCCTACACTCTATACCCTACACTCTATACCCTACACCCTACACCCTACACTCTATACTCTACACTCTATACCATACACTCTATACCCTACACTCTACACTCTATGCCCTACACTCTACGCCCTACACTCTATACCCTACACTCTAATCCCTACACTCTACACTCTCTACCCTACACTCTCTACCCTACACTCTATACCCTACACTCTATACCCTACACTCTACACTCTATGCCCTACACTCTACACTCTATACCCTACACTCTATACCCTACACTCTATACCCTACACTCTACACTCTCTACCCTACACTCTATACCCTACACTCTGTAGCCTACCCTCTATACCCTACACTCTACACTCTATACCCTACACTCTACACTCTATACCCTACACTCTATACCCTACACTCTATACCCTACACTCTATACCCTACAATCTACACTCTATGCCGTACACTCTACACTCTATACCCTACACTCTACACTCTATACCCTACACTCTACACTCTATACCCTACACTGTATACCCTACACTCTATACCCTGCACTCTATACCCTACACTCTATACCCTACACTCTACACTCTATGCCCTACACTCTACACTCTGTACCTTACACTCAACACTCTATTCCCTACACTCTATACCCTACACTCTATACCCTACACTCTACACTCTATACCTTACACTCTACACTCTATTCCCTACACTCTATACCCTACACTCTATACCCTACACTCTATACCCTACACTCTACACCCTACACTCTATACTCTACACTCTATACCATACACTCTATAACCTACACTCTACACTCTATGCCCTACACTCTACACCCTACACTCTATACCCTACACTCTAATCCCTACACTCTACACTCTATACCTTACACTCTATACCCTACACTCTACACTCTATACCTTACACTCTACACTCTATTCCCTACACTCTATACCCTACAATCTATACCCTACACTCTATACCCTACACTCTATACCCTACACTCTACACCCTACACTCTATACCCTACACTCTATACCATACACTCTATACCCTACACTCTACACTCTATACCCTACACTCCACACCCTACACTCTGTACCCTACACTCTAATCCCTACACTCTACACTCTATACCCTACACTCTATACCCTACACTCTATACCCTACACCCTACACCCTACACTCTATACTCTACACTCTATACCATACACTCTATACCCTACACTCTACACTCTATGCCCTACACTCTACGCCCTACACTCTATACCCTACACTCTAATCCCTACACTCTACACTCTCTACCCTACACTCTCTACCCTACACTCTATACCCTACACTCTATACCCTACACTCTACACTCTATGCCCTACACTCTACACTCTATACCCTACACTCTATACCCTACACTCTATACCCTACACTCTACACTCTCTACCCTACACTCTATACCCTACACTCTGTAGCCTACCCTCTATACCCTACACTCTACACTCTATACCCTACACTCTACACTCTATACCCTACACTCTATACCCTACACTCTATACCCTACACTCTATACCCTACAATCTACACTCTATGCCGTACACTCTACACTCTATACCCTACACTCTACACTCTATACCCTACACTCTACACTCTATACCCTACACTGTATACCCTACACTCTATACCCTGCACTCTATACCCTACACTCTATACCCTACACTCTACACTCTATGCCCTACACTCTACACTCTGTACCTTACACTCAACACTCTATTCCCTACACTCTATACCCTACACTCTATACCCTACACTCTACACTCTATACCTTACACTCTACACTCTATTCCCTACACTCTATACCCTACACTCTATACCCTACACTCTATACCCTACACTCTACACCCTACACTCTATACTCTACACTCTATACCATACACTCTATAACCTACACTCTACACTCTATGCCCTACACTCTACACCCTACACTCTATACCCTACACTCTAATCCCTACACTCTACACTCTATACCTTACACTCTATACCCTACACTCTACACTCTATACCTTACACTCTACACTCTATTCCCTACACTCTATACCCTACACTCTATACCCTACACTCTATACCCTACACTCTATACCCTACACTCTACACCCTACACTCTATACCCTACACTCTATACCATACACTCTATACCCTACACTCTACACTCTATACCCTACACTCCACACCCTACACTCTGTACCCTACACTCTAATCCCTACACTCTACACTCTATACCCTACACTCTATACCCTACACTCTATACCCTACACTCTACACTCTCTACCCTACACTCTATACCCTACACTCTGTAGCCTACCCTCTATACCCTACACTCTACACTCTATACCCTACACTCTACACTCTATACCCTACACTCTATACCCTACACTCTATACCCTACACTCTATACCCTACAATCTACACTCTATGCCCTCCACTCTACACTCTATACCCTACACTCTACACTCTATACCCTACACTCTACACTCTATACCCTACACTGTATACCCTACACTCTATACCCTACACTCTATACCCTAAACTCTATACCCTACACTCTACACTCTATGCCCTACACTCTACACTCTGTACCTTACACTCAACATTCTATTCCCTACACTCTATACCCTACACTCTATACCCTACACTCTATACCCTACACTCTACACCCTACACTCTATACTCTACACTCTATACCATACACTCTATACCCTACACTCTACACTCTATGCCCTACACTCTACACCCTACACTCTATACCCTACACTCTAATCCCTACACTCTACACTCTCTACCCTACACTCTCTACCCTACACTCTATACCCTACACTCTATACCCTACACTCTACACTCTATGCCCTACACTCTACACTCTATACCCTACACTCTATACCCTACACTCTATACCCTACACTCTACACTCTATACCCTACACTCTATACCCTACACTCTATACCCTACACTCTATACCCTACACTCTACACTCTATACCCTACACTCTATACCCTACACTCTATTCCCTACACTCTACACTCTATACCCTACACTCTATACCCTACACTCTATGCCCTACACTCTATACCCTACACTCTATACCCTACACTCTATACCCTACACTCTACACTCTATACCCTACACTCTACACTCTATACCCTGCACACTATACCCTACACTCTATACCCTACACTCTAATCCCTACACTCTACACTCTATACCCTACACTCTATACCCTACACTCTACACTCTATACCTTACACTCTACAATCTATTCCCTACACTCTATACCCTACACTCTATACCCTACACTCTATACCCTACACTCTATACCCAACGCTCTACACCCTACACTCTATACTCTACACTCTATACCATACACTCTATACCCTACACTCTACACTCTATACTCTACACTCTACACTCTATACCCTACACTCTATACCCTACACTCTATACCCTACACTCTATACCCGACACTCTACACGCTATACCCTACACTCTACACTCTATACCCTACACTCTATACCCTACACTCTATACCCTACACTCTATACCCTACACTCTACACTCTATACCCTACACTCTATACCCTACACTCTATACCCTACACTCTATACCCTACACTCTATGCCCTACACTCTATACCCTACACTCTATACCCTACACTCTATACCCTACACTCTACACTCTATACCCTACACTCTATACCCTACACTCTATACCCTACACTCTACATTCTATACCCTACACTCTATACCCTACACTCTATACCCTACACTCTATACCCTACACTCTACACTCTATATCCTACACTCTCTACCCTACACTCTACACTCTATACCCTACACTCTATACCCTACACTCTAATCCCTACACTCTACACTCTATACCCTACACTCTATACCCTACACTCTATACCCTACACTCTACACTCTATACCCTACACTCTATACCCTACACTCTATACCCTACACTCTATACCCTACACTCTACACTCTATACCCTACACTCTATACCCTACACTCTATACCCTACACTCTATACCCTACACTCTACACTCTATACCCTACACTCTATAGCCTACACGCTACAATCTATACCCTACACTCTATACCCTACACTCTATACCCTACAGTCTATACCCTACACTCTATACCCTACACTCTACACTCTATACCTTACACTCCACACTCTATTCCCTACACTCTATACCCTACACTCTATACCCTACACTCTATACCCTACACTCTATACCCTACACTCTACACCCTACACTCTATACCCTACACTCTATACCATACAATCTATACCCTACACTCTACACTCTATACCCTACACTCTACACCCTACACTCTATACCCTACACTCTAATCCCTACACTCTACACTCTATACCTTACACTCTATACCCTACACTCTACACTCTATACCTTACACTCTACACTCTATTCCCTACACTCTATACCCTACACTCTATACCCTACACTCTATGCCCTACACTCTATACCCTACACTCTACACCCTACACTCTATACCCTACACTCTATACCATACACTCTATACCCTACACTCTACACTCTATACCCTACACTCCACACCCTACACTCTATACCCTACACTCTAATCCCTACACTCTACACTCTATACCCTACACTCTATACCCTACACTCTATACCCTACACTCTACACTCTCTACCCTACACTCTATACCCTACACTCTGTACCCTACACTCTATACCCTACACTCTACACTCTATACCCTACACTCTACACTCTATACCCTACACTCTATACCCTACACTCTATACCCTACACTCTATACCCTACAATCTACACTCTATGCCCTACACTCTACACTCTATACCCTACACTCTACACTCTATACCCTACACTCTACACTCTATACCCTACACTGTATACCCTACACTCTATACCCTGCACTCTATACCCTACACTCTATACCCTACACTCTACACTCTATGCCCTACACTCTACACTCTGTACCTTACACTCAACACTCTATTCCCTACACTCTATACCCTACACTCTATACCCTACACTCTATACCCTACACTCTACACCCTACACTCTTTACTCTACACTCTATACCATACACTCTATACCCTACACTCTACACTCTATGCACTACACTCTACACCCTACACTCTATACCCTACACTCTAATCCCTACACTCTACACTCTCTACCCTACACTCTCTACCCTACACTCTATACCCTACACTCTATACCCTACACTCTACACTCTATGCCCTACACTCTACACTCTATACCCTACACTCTATACCCTAAAATCTATACCCTACACTCTACACTCTATACCCTACACTCTATACCCTACACTCTATGCCCTACACTCTATACCCTACACTCTATACCCTACACTCTATACCCTACACTCTACACTCTATACCCTACACTCTATACCCTACACTCTATACCCTACACTCTACACTCTATACCCTACACTCTATACCCTACACTCTATGCCCTACACTCTATACCCTACACTCTATACCCTACACTCTATACCCTACACTCTACACTCTATACCCTACACTCTATACCCTACACACTATACCCTACACTCTATACCCTACACTCTAATCCCTACACTCTACACTCTATACCCTACACTCTATACCCTACACTCTACACTCTATACCTTACACTCTACACTCTATTCCCTACACTCTATACCCTACACTCTATACCCTACACTCTATACCCTACACTCTACACCCTACACTCTATACTCTACACTCTATACCATACACTCTATAACCTACACTCTACACTCTATGCCCTACACTCTACACCCTACACTCTATACCCTACACTCTAATCCCTACACTCTACACTCTATACCTTACACTCTATACCCTACACTCTACACTCTATACCTTACACTCTACACTCTATTCCCTACACTCTATACCCTACACTCTATACCCTACACTCTATACCCTACACTCTATACCCTACACTCTATACCCTACACTCTATACCATACACTCTATACCCTACACTCTACACTCTATACCCTACACTTCACACCCTACACTCTATACCCTACACTCTAATCCCTACACTCTACACTCTATACCCTACACTCTATACCCTACACTCTATACCCTACACTCTACACTCTCCACCCTACACTCTATACCCTACACTCTGTACCCTACACTCTATACCCTACACTCTACACTCTATACCCTACACTCTACACTCTATACCCTACACTCTATACCCTACACTCTATACCCTACACTCTATACCCTACAATCTACTCTCTATGCCCTCCACTCTACACTCTATACCCTACACTCTACACTCTATACCCTACACTCTACACTCTATACCCTACACTGTATACCCTACACTCTATACCCTACACTCTATACCCTACACTCTACACTCTATGCCCTACACTCTACACTCTGTACCTTACACTCAACACTCTATTCCCTACACTCTATACCCTACACTCTATACCCTACACTCTATACCCTACACTCTACACCCTACACTCTATACTCTATACTCTATACCATACACTCTATACCCTACACTCTACACTCTATGCCCTACACTCTACACCCTACACTCTATACCCTACACTCCAATCCCTACACTCTACACTCTCTACCCTACACTCTCTACCCTACACTCTATACCCTACACTCTATACCCTACACTCTACACTCTATGCCCTACACTCTACACTCTATACCCTACACTCTATACCCTACACTCTATACCCTACACTCTACACTCTATACCCTACACTCTATACCCTACACTCTATGCCCTACACTCTATACCCTACACTCTATACCCTACACTCTATACCCTACACTCTATACCCTACACTATACACTCTATACCCTACACTCTATACCCTACACTCTATACCCTACACTCTACACTCTATACCCTACACTCTATACCCTACACTCTATGCCCTACACTCTATACCCTACATTCTATACCCTACACTCTATACCCTACACTCTACACTCTATACCCTACACTCTACACTCTATACCCTGCACACTATACCCTACACTCTATACCCTACACTCTAATCCCTACACTCTACACTCTATACCCTACACTCTATTCCCTACACTCTATACCCTACACTCTATACCCTACACTCTATACCCAACGCTCTACACCCTACACTCTATACCCTACACTCTATACCATACACTCTATACCCTACACTCTACACTCTATACCCTACACTCTACACTCTATACCCTACACTCTATACCCTACACTCTATACCCTACACTCTATACCCGACACTCTACACGCTATACCCTACACTCTACACTCTATACCCTACACTCTATACCCTACACTCTATACCCTACACTCTATACCCTACACTCTACACTCTATACCCTACACTCTATACCCTACACTCTACACCCTACACTCTATACCCTACACTCTATGCCCTACACTCTATACCCTACACTCTATACCCTACACTCTATACCCTACACTCTACACTCTATACCCTACACTCTATACCCTACACTCTATACCCTACACTCTACACTCTATACCCTACACTCTATACCCTACACTCTATACCCTACACTCTATACCCTACACTCTACACTCTATATCCTACACTCTCTACCCTACACTCTACACTCTATACCCTACACTCTATACCCTACACTCTAATCCCTACACTCTACACTCTATACCCTACACTCTATACCCTACACTCTATACCCTACACTCTACACTCTATACCCTACACTCTATATCCTACACTCTACACTCTATACCATACATTCTATACCCTACACTCTATACCATACACTCTATACCCTACACTCTACACCCTACACTCTATACCCTACACTCTATACCCTACACTCTATTCCCTACACTCTATACCCTACACTCTACACCCTACACTCTATACCCTACACTCTATACCATACACTCTATATCCTACACTCTACACTCTATACCCTACACTCTACATCCCACACTCTATACCCTACACTCTAATCCCGACACTCTACACTCTACACTCTATACCCTACACTCTATAGCCTACACTCTACAATCTATACCCTACACTCTATACCCTACACTCTATACCCTACACTCTACACTCTCTACCCTACACTCTATACCCTACACTCTATAACATACACTCTATACCCTACACTCTATACCCTACACTCTATACCATACACTCTACAATCTATACCCTACACTCTATACCATACACTCTACACCATACACTCTATTGCGTACACTCTATACCCTACACTCTACACTCTATACCCTACACTCTATACCCTACACTCTACACCCTGCACTCTATACCCTACACACTATACCCTACACTCTATACCCTACACTCTATACCCTACACTCTACACTCTATACCCTACACTCTATAGCCTACACTCTACAATCTATACCCTACACTCTATACCCTACACTCTATACCCTACAGTCTATACCCTACACTCTATACCCTACACTCTACACTCTATACCTTACACTCTACACTCTATTCCCTACACTCTATACCCTACACTCTATACCCTACACTCTATACCCTACACTCTATACCCTACACTCTACACCCTACACTCTATACCCTACACTCTATACCATACACTCTATACCCTACACTCTACACTCTATACCCTACACTCTACACCCTACACTCTATACCCTACACTCTAATCCCTTCACTCTACACTCTATACCCTACACTCTACACTCTATACCTTACACTCTACACTCTATTCCCTACACTCTATACCCTACACTCTATACCCTACACTCTATACCCTACACTCTACACCCTACACTCTATACCATACACTCTATACACTACACTCTACACTCTATACCCTACACTCTACACCCTACACTCTATACCCTACACTCTAATCCCTACACTCTACACTCTATACCCTACACTCTATACCCTACACTCTATACCCTACACTCTACGCACTCTACCCTACACTCTACACCCTACACTCTATACCCTACACTCTATACCCTACACTCTACACTCTATACCCTACACTCTACACTCTATACCCTACACTCTATACCCTACACTCTATACCCTACACTCTACACTCTATACCTTACACTCTACACTCTATTCCCTACACTCTATACCCTACACTCTATACCCTACACTCTATACCCTACACTCTATACCCAACACTCTACACCCTACACTCTATACCCTACACTCTATACCATACACTCTATACCCTACACTCTACACTCTATACCCTACACTCTATACCCTACACTCTATACCCTACACTCTATACCCTACACTCTACAAGCTATACCCTACACTCTACACTTTATACCCTACACTCTATACCCTACACTCTATACCCTACACTCTATACCATACACTTTATACCCTACACTCTATACCGTACACTCTATACCCTACACTCTATACCCTACAATCTATACCCTACACTCTACACCCTACACTCTATACCTTACACTCTATACCCTACACTCTATACCCTACACTCTAAACTCTATACCCTACACTCTACACTCTATACCCTACACTCTATAACATACACTCTACACCCTACACTCTATACCCTACACTCTATACCCTACACTCTACACTCTATACCCTACACTCTTTACCATACACTCTACACCATACACTCTATAGCATACACTCTATACCCTACACTCTACACTCTATACCCTACACTCTATACCCTACACTCTACACCCTACACTCTATACCCTACACTCTATACCCTACACTCTACACTCTATACCCTACACTCTATAGCCTACACTCTACAATCTATACCCTACACTCTATACCCTACACTCTATACCCTACAGTCTATACCCTACACTCTATACCCTACACTCTACACTCTATACCTTACACTCTACACTCTATTCCCTACACTCTATACCCTACACTCTATACCCTACACTCTATACCCTACACTCTATACCCTACACTCTACACCCTACACTCTATACCCTACACTCTATACCATACACTCTATACCCTACACTCTACACTCTATACCCTACACTCTACACCCTACACTCTATACCCTACACTCTAATCCCTTCACTCTACACTCTATACCCTACACTCTACACTCTATACCTTACACTCTACACTCTATTCCCTACACTCTATACCCTACACTCTATACCCTACACTCTATACCCTACACTCTACACCCTACACTCTATACCATACACTCTATACACTACACTCTACACTCTATACCCTACACTCTACACCCTACACTCTATACCCTACACTCTAATCCCTACACTCTACACTCTATACCCTACACTCTATACCCTACACTCTATAACCTACACTCTACGCACTCTACCCTACACTCTACACCCTACACTCTATACCCTACACTCTATACCCTACACTCTACACTCTATACCCTACACTCTACACTCTATACCCTACACTCTATACCCTACACTCTATACCCTACACTCTACACTCTATACCTTACACTCTACACTCTATTCCCTACACTCTATACCCTACACTCTATACCCTACACTCTATACCCTACACTCTATACCCAACACTCTACACCCTACACTCTATACCCTACACTCTATACCATACACTCTATACCCTACACTCTACACTCTATACCCTACACTCTATACCCTACACTCTATACCCTACACTCTATACCCTACACTCTACAAGCTATACCCTACACTCTACACTTTATACCCTACACTCTATACCCTACACTCTATACCCTACACTCTATACCATACACTTTATACCCTACACTCTATACCGTACACTCTATACCCTACACTCTATACCCTACAATCTATACCCTACACTCTACACCCTACACTCTATACCTTACACTCTATACCCTACACTCTATACCCTACACTCTAAACTCTATACCCTACACTCTACACTCTATACCCTACACTCTATAACATACACTCTATACCCTACACTCTATACCCTACACTCTATACCCTACACTCTACACTCTATACCCTACACTCTTTACCATACACTCTACACCATACACTCTATAGCATACACTCTATACCCTACACTCTACACTCTATACCCTACACTCTATACCCTACACTCTACACCCTGCACTCTATACCCTACACACTATACCCTACACTCTACACTCTATACCCTACACTCTATACCCTACACTCTATACCCTACACTCTATACCCTACACTCTATAGCCTACAATCTATACCCTACACTCTATACCCTACAGTCTATACCCTACACTCTATACCCTACACTCTACACTCTATACCTTACACTCTACACTCGATTCCCTACACTCTATACCCTACACTCTATACCCTACACTCTACACCCTACACTCTATACCCTACACTCTACACCCTACACTCTATACCCTACACTCTATACCATACACTCTATACCCTACACTCTACACTCTATACCCTACACTCTACACCCTACACTCTATACCCTACACTCTAATCCCTACACTCTACACTCTATACCCTACACTCTATACCCTATACTCTACACTCTATACCTTACACTCTACACTCTATTCCCTACACTCTATACCCTACACTCTATACCCTACACTCTATACCCTACACTCTACACCCTACACTCTATACCCTACACTCTATACCATACACTCTATACCCTACACTCTACACTCTATACCCTACATTCTACACTCTACACTCTATACCCTACACTCTAATCCCTACACTCTACACTCTATACCCTACACTCTATACCCTACACTCTATACCCTACACTCTACACTCTCTACCCTACACTCTATACCCTACACTCTATAACATACACTCTATACCCTACACTCTACACCCTACACTCTATACCATACACTCTACACTGTATACCCTACACTCTATACCATACACTCTACACCATACACTCTATAGCATACAATCTATACCCTACACTCTACACTCTATACCCTACACTCTATACCCTACACTCTAATCCCTACACTCTACACTCTATACCCTACACTCTATACCCTACACTCTACACTCTATACCTTACACTCTACACTCTATTCCCTACACTCTATACCCTACACTCTATACCCTACACTCTATACCCAACACTCTACACCCTACACTCTATACTCTACACTCTATACCATATACTCTATACCCTACACTCTACACTCTATGCCCTACACTCTATACCCTACACTCTATACCATACACTCTACACTGTATACCCTACACTCTATACCATACACTCTACACCATACACTCTATAGCATACAATCTATACCCTACACTCTACACTCTATACCCTACACTCTATACCCTACACTCTAATCCCTACACTCTACACTCTATACCTTACACTCTATACCCTACACTCTACACTCTATACCTTACACTCTACACTCTATTCCCTACACTCTATACCCTACACTCTATACCCTACACTCTATACCCTACACTCTATACCCTACACTCTATACCCTATACTCTACGCTCTATACCTTACACTCTACACTCTATTCCCTACACTCTATACCCTACACTCTATACCCTACACTCTATACCCTACACTCTATACCCTACACTCTACACTCTATACCCTACACTCCACACCCTACACTCTATACCCTACACTCTAATCCCTACACTCTACACTCTATACCCTACACTCTATACCCTACACTCTATACCCTACACTCTACACTCTCTACCCTACACTCTACACTCTATACCCTACACTCTATACCCTACACTCTATACCCTACACTCTATACCCTATAATCTACACTCTATGCCCTACACTCTACACTCTATACCCTACACTCTACACTCTATTCCCTACACTCTACACTCTATACCCTACACTCTATACCCTACACTCTATACCCTACACTCTACACTCTATGCCCTACACTCTACACTCTGTACCTTACACTCAACACTCTATTCCCTACACTCTATACCCTACACTCTATACCCTACACTCTATACCCTACACTCTACACCCTACACTCTATACTCTACACTCTATACCATACACTCTATACCCTACACTCTACACTCTATGCCCTACACTCTACACCCTACACTCTATACCCTACACTCTAATCCCTACACTCTACACTCTCTACCCTACACTCTCTACCCTACACTCTATACCCTACACTCTATACCCTACACTCTACACTCTATGCCCTACACTCTACACTCTATACCCTACACTCTATACCCTACACTCTATACCCTACACTCTACACTTTATACCCTACACTCTATACTCTACACTCTATGCCCTACACTCTATACCCTACACTCTATACCCTACACTCTATACCCTACACTCTACACTCTATACCCTACACTCTATACCCTACACTCTATACCCTACACTCTACACTCTATACCCTACACTCTATACCCTACACTCTATGCCCTACACTCTATACCCTACACTCTATACCCTACACTCTATACCCTACACTCTACACTCTATACCCTACACTCTACACTCTATACCCTACACACTATACCCTACACTCTATACCCTACACTCTAATCCCTACACTCTACACTCTATACCCTACACTCTATACCCTACACTCTACACTCTATACCTTACACTCTACACTCTATTCCCTACACTCTATACCCTACACTCTATACCCTACACTCTATACCCAACACTCTACACCCTACATTCTATACCCTACACTCTATACCATACACTCTATACCCTACACTCTACACTCTATACCCTACACTCTACACTCTATACCCTACACTCTATACCCTACACTCTATACCCTACACTCTATACCCTACACTCTATACCCGACACTCTACACGCTATACCCTACACTCTACACTCTATACCCTACACTCTATACCCTACACTCTATACCCTACACTCTATACCCTACACTCTACACTCTATACCCTACACTCTATACCCTACACTCTACACCCTACACTCTATACCCTACACTCTATGCCCTACACTCTATACCCTACACTCTATACCCTACACTCTATACCCTACACTCTACACTCTATACCCTACACTCTGTACCATACACTCTATACCCTACACTCTACACTCTATACCCTACACTCTATACCCTACACTCTATACCCTACACTCTATACCCTACACTCTACACTCTATATCCTACACTCTCTACCCTACACTCTACACTCTATACCCTACACTCTATACCCTACACTCTAATCCCTACACTCTACACTCTATACCCTACACTCTATACCCTACACTCTATACCCTACACTCTACACTCTATACCCTACACTCTATATCCTACACTCTACACTCTATACCATACATTCTATACCCTACACTCTATACCATACACTCTATACCCTACACTCTACACCCTACACTCTATACCCTACACTCTATACCCTACACTCTATACCCTACACTCTACACCCTACACTCTATACCCTACACTCTATACCATACACTCTATACCCTACACTCTACACTCTATACCCTACACTCTACATCCTACACTCTATACCCTACACTCTAATCCCGACACTCTACACTCTATACCCTACACTCTATACCCTACACTCTATACCCTACACTCTACACTCTCTACCCTACACTCTATACCATACACTCTATAACATACACTCTATACCCTACACTCTATACCCTACACTCTATACCATACACTCTACAATCTATACCCTACACTCTATACCATACACTCTACACCATACACTCTATACCCTACACTCTATACCCTACACTCTACACCCTGCACTCTATACCCTACACACTATACCCTACACTCTACACTCTATACCCTACACTCTATACCCTACACTCTATACCCTACACTCTATACCCTACACTCTATACCCTACACTCTACACTCTATACCCTACACTCTATACCCTACACTCTATAGCCTACAATCTATACCCTACACTCTATACCCTACAGTCTATACCCTACACTCTATACCCTACACTCTACACTCTATACCTTACACTCTACACTCGATTCCCTACACTCTATACCCTACACTCTATACCCTACACTCTATACCCTACACTCTATACCCTACACTCTACACCCTACACTCTATACCCTACACTCTATACCATACACTCTATACCCTACAGTCTACACTCTATACCCTACACTCTACACCCTACACTCTATACCCTACACTCTAATCCCTACACTCTACACTCTATACCATACACTCTATACCCTATACTCTACACTCTATACCTCACACTCTACACTCTATTCCCTACACTCTATACCCTACACTCTATACCCTACACTCTATACCCTACACTCTACACCCTACACTCTATACCCTACACTCTATACCCTACACTCTAATCCCTACACTCTACACTCTATACCCTACACTCTATACCCTACACTCTATACCCTACACTCTACACTCTCTACCCTACACTCTATACCCTACACTCTATAACATACACTCTATACCCTACACTCTACACCCTACACTCTATACCATACACTCTACACTGTATACCCTACACTCTATACCATACACTCTACACTCTATAGCATACACTCTATACCCTACACTCTACACTCTATACCCTACACTCTATACCCTACACTCTACACTCTATACCCTACACTCTACACTCTATACCCTACACACTATACCCTACACTCTATACCCTACACTCTAATCCCTACACTCTACACTCTATACCCTACACTCTATACCCTACACTCTACACTCTATTCCCTACACTCTATACCCTACACTCTATACCCTACACTCTATACCCAACACTCTACACCCTACATTCTATACCCTACACTCTATACCATACACTCTATACCCTACACTCTACACTCTATACCCTACACTCTACACTCTATACCCTACACTCTATACCCTACACTCTATACCCTACACTCTATACCCTACACTCTATACCCGACACTCTACACGCTATACCCTACACTCTACACTCTATACCCTACACTCTATACCCTACACTCTATACCCTACACTCTATACCCTACACTCTACACTCTATACCCTACACTCTATACCCTACACTCTACACCCTACACTCTATACCCTACACTCTATGCCCTACACTCTATACCCTACACTCTATACCCTACACTCTATACCCTACACTCTACACTCTATACCCTACACTCTGTACCATACACTCTATACCCTACACTCTACACTCTATACCCTACACTCTATACCCTACACTCTATACCCTACACTCTACACTCTATATCCTACACTCTCTACCCTACACTCTACACTCTATACCCTACACTCTATACCCTACACTCTAATCCCTACACTCTACACTCTATACCCTACACTCTATACCCTACACTCTATACCCTACACTCTACACTCTATACCCTACACTCTATATCCTACACTCTACACTCTATACCATACATTCTATACCCTACACTCTATACCATACACTCTATACCCTACACTCTACACCCTACACTCTATACCCTACACTCTATACCCTACACTCTATACCCTACACTCTATACCCGACACTCTACACGCTATACCCTACACTCTACACTCTATACCCTACACTCTATACCCTACACTCTATACCCTACACTCTATACCCTACACTCTACACTCTATACCCTACACTCTATACCCTACACTCTACACCCTACACTCTACACCCTACACTCTATGCCCTACACTCTATACCCTACACTCTATACCCTACACTCTATACCCTACACTCTACACTCTATACCCTACACTCTGTACCATACACTCTATACCCTACACTCTACACTCTATACCCTACACTCTATACCCTACACTCTATACCCTACACTCTATACCCTACACTCTACACTCTATATCCTACACTCTCTACCCTACACTCTACACTCTATACCCTACACTCTATACCCTACACTCTAATCCCTACACTCTACACTCTATACCCTACACTCTATACCCTACACTCTATACCCTACACTCTACACTCTATACCCTACACTCTATATCCTACACTCTACACTCTATACCATACATTCTATACCCTACACTCTACACCCTACACTCTATACCCTACACTCTAAACCATACACTCCATACCCTACACTCTACACTCTATACCCTACACTCTACATCCTACACTCTATACCCTACACTCTAATCCCGACACTCTACACTCTATACCCTACACTCTATACCCTACACTCTATACCCTACACTCTACACTCTCTACCCTACACTCTATACCATACACTCTATAACATACACTCTATACCCTACACTCTATACCCTACACTCTATACCATACACTCTACAATCTATACCCTACACTCTATACCATACACTCTACACCATACACTCTATACCCTACACTCTATACCCTACACTCTACACCCTGCACTCTATACCCTACACACTATACCCTACACTCTACACTCTATACCCTACACTCTATACCCTACACTCTATACCCTACACTCTATACCCTACACTCTACACTCTATACCCTACACTCTATACCCTACACTCTATAGCCTACAATCTATACCCTACACTCTATACCCTACAGTCTATACCCTACACTCTATACCCTACACTCTACACTCTATACCTTACACTCTACACTCGATTCCCTACACTCTATACCCTACACTCTATACCCTACACTCTATACCCTACACTCTATACCCTACACTCTACACCCTACACTCTATACCCTACACTCTATACCATACACTCTATACCCTACAGTCTACACTCTATACCCTACACTCTACACCCTACACTCTATACCCTACACTCTAATCCCTACACTCTACACTCTATACCCTACACTCTATACCCTATACTCTACACTCTATACCTCACACTCTACACTCTATTCCCTACACTCTATACCCTACACTCTATACCCTACACTCTATACCCTACACTCTACACCCTACACTCTATACCCTACACTCTATACCCTACACTCTAATCCCTACACTCTACACTCTATACCCTACACTCTATACCCTACACTCTATACCCTACACTCTACACTCTCTACCCTACACTCTATACCCTACACTCTATAACATACACTCTATACCCTACACTCTACACCCTACACTCTATACCATACACTCTACACTGTATACCCTACACTCTATACCATACACTCTACACCATACACTCTATAGCATACACTCTATACCCTACACTCTACACTCTATACCCTACACTCTATACCCTACACTCTACACTCTATACCCTACACTCTACACTCTATACCCTACACACTATACCCTACACTCTATACCCTACACTCTAATCCCTACACTCTACACTCTATACCCTACACTCTATACCCTACACTCTACACTCTATACCTTACACTCAACACTCTATTCCCTACACTCTATACCCTACACTCTATACCCTACACTCTATACCCTACACTCTACACCCTACACTCTATACTCTACACTCTATACCATACACTCTATACCCTACACTCTACACTCTATGCCCTACACTCTACACCCTACACTCTATACCCTACACTCTAATCCCTACACTCTACACTCTATACCTTACAGTCTATACCCTACACTCTACACTCTATACCTTACACTCTACACTCTATTCCCTACACTCTATACCCTACACTCTATACCCTACACTCTATACCCTACACTCTATACCCTACACTCTACACCCTACACTCTATACCCTACACTCTATACCATACACTCTATACCCTACACTCTACACTCTATACCCTACACTCCACACCCTACACTCTATACCCTACACTCTAATCCCTACACTCTACACTCTATACCCTACACTCTATACCCTACACTCTATACCCTACACTCTACACTCTCTACCCTACACTCTATACCCTACACTCTGTACCCTACACTCTATACCCTACACTCTACACTCTATACCCTACACTCTACACTCTATACCCTACACTCTATACCCCACACTCTATACCCTACACTCTATACCCTACAATCTACACTCTATGTCCTACACTCTACACTCTATACCCTACACTCTACACTCTATACCCTACACTCTACACTCTATACCCTACACTGTATACCCTACACTCTATACCCTACACTCTATACCCTACACTCTATACCCTACACTCTACACTCTATGCCCTACACTCTACACTCTGTACCTTACACTCAACACTCTATTCCCTACACTCTATACCCTACACTCTATACCCTACACTCTATACCCTACACTCTACACCCTACACTCTATACTCTACACTCTATACCATACACTCTATACCCTACACTCTACACTCTATGCCCTACACTCTACACCCTACACTCTCTACCCTACACTCTATACCCTACACTCTATACCCTACACTCTACACTCTATGCCCCACACTCTACACTCTATACCCTACACTCTATACCCTACACTCTATACCCTACAATCTACACTCTATACCCTACACTCTATACCCTACACTCTATGCCCTACACTCTATACCCTACACTCTATACCCTACACTCTATACCCTACACTCTATACCCTACACTCTACACTCTATACCCTACACTCTATACCCTACACTCTATACCCTACACTCTACACTCTATACCCTACACTCTATACCCTACACTCTATGCCCTACACTCTATACCCTACACTCTATACCCTACACTCTATACCCTACACTCTACACTCTATACCCTACACTCTACACTCTATACCCTACACACTATACCCTACACTCTATACCCTACACTCTAATCCCTACACTCTACACTCTATACCCTACACTCTATACCCTACACTCTACACTCTATACCTTACACTCTACACTCTATTCCCTACACTCTATACCCTACACTCTATACCCTACACTCTATACCCTACACTCTATACCCAACACTCTACACCCTACACTCTATACCCTACACTCTATACCATACACTCTATACCCTACACTCTACACCCTACACTCTACACTCTATACCCTACACTCTATACCCTACTCTCTATACCCTACACTCTATACCCGACACTCTACACGATATACCCTACACTCTACACTCTATACCCTACACTCTATACCCTACACTCTATACCCTACACTCTATACCCTACACTCTATACCCTACACTCTACACTCTATACCCTACACTCTATACCCTACACTCTACACTCTACACCTTATACCCTACACTCTATGCCCTACACTCTATACCCTACACTCTATACCCTACACTCTATACCCTACACTCTACACTCTATAACCTACACTCTATACCCTACACTCTATACCCTACACTCTACACTCTATACCCTACACTCTATACCCTACACTCTATACCCTACACTCTATACCCTACACTCTACACTCTATATCCTACACTCTCTACCCTACACTCTACACTCTATACCCTACACTCTATACCCTACACTCTAATCCCTACACTCTACACTCTATACCCTACACTCTATACCCTACACTCTATACCCTACACTCTACACTCTATACCCTACACTCTATATCCTACACTCTACACTCTATACCATATATTCTATACCCTACACTCTATACCATACACTCTATACCCTACACTCTACACCCTACACTCTATACCCTACACTCTATACCCTACACTCTGTACCCTACACTCTACACCCTACACTCTATACCCTACACTCTATACCATACACTCTATACCCTACACTCTACACTCTATACCCTACACTCTACATCCTACACTCTATACCCTACACTCTAATCCCGACACTCTACACTCTATACCCTACACTCTATACCCTACACTCTATACCCTACACTCTACACTCTCTACCCTACACTCTATACCATACACTCTATAACATACACTCTATACCCTACACTCTATACCCTACACTCTATACCATACACTCTACAATCTATACCCAACACTCTATACCATACACTCTACACCATACACTCTATAGCATACACTCTATACCCTACACTCTACACTCTATACCCTACACTCTATACCCTACACTCTACACCCTGCACTCTATACCCTACACACTATACCCTACACTCTACACTCTATACCCTACACTCTATACCCTACACTCTACACTCTATACCCTACACTCTATAGCCTACACTCTACAATCTATACCCTACACTCTATACCCTACACTCTATACCCTACAGTCTATACCCTACACTCTATACCCTACACTCTACACTCTATACCTTACAGTCTACACTCTATTCCCTACACTCTATACCCTACACTCTATACCCTACACTCTATACCCTACACTCTATACCCTACACTCTACACCCTACACTCTATACCATAAACTCTATACCCTACACTCTACACTCTATACCCTACACTCTACACCCTACACTCTATACCCTACACTCTAATCCCTTCACTCTACACTCTATACCCTACACTCTATACCCTACACTCTACACTCTATACCTTACACTCTACACTCTATTCCCTACACTCTATACACTACACTCTATACCCTACACTCTACACCCTACACTCTATACCATACACTCTATACCCTACACTCTACACTCTATACCCTACACTCTACACCCTACACTCTATACCCTACACTCTAATCCCTACACTCTACACTCTATACCCTACACTCTATACCATACACTCTATAACATACACTCTATACCCTACACTCTATACCCTACACTCTATACCATACACTCTACAATCTATACCCAACACTCTATACCATACACTCTACACCATACACTCTATAGCATACACTCTATACCCTACACTCTACACTCTATACCCTACACTCTATACCCTACACTCTACACCCTGCACTCTATACCCTACACACTATACCCTACACTCTACACTCTATACCCTACACTCTATACCCTACACTCTACACTCTATACCCTACACTCTATAGCCTACACTCTACAATCTATACCCTACACTCTATACCCTACACTCTATACCCTACAGTCTATACCCTACACTCTATACCCTACACTCTACACTCTATACCTTACAGTCTACACTCTATTCCCTACACTCTATACCCTACACTCTATACCCTACACTCTATACCCTACACTCTATACCCTACACTCTACACCCTACACTCTATACCATAAACTCTATACCCTACACTCTACACTCTATACCCTACACTCTACACCCTACACTCTATACCCTACACTCTAATCCCTTCACTCTACACTCTATACCCTACACTCTATACCCTACACTCTACACTCTATACCTTACACTCTACACTCTATTCCCTACACTCTATACACTACACTCTATACCCTACACTCTACACCCTACACTCTATACCATACACTCTATACCCTACACTCTACACTCTATACCCTACACTCTACACCCTACACTCTATACCCTACACTCTAATCCCTACACTCTACACTCTATACCCTACACTCTATACCCTACACTCTATACCCTACACTCTACACACTCTACCCTACACTCTATACCCTACACTCTATACCCTACACTCTATACCCTACACTCTACACTCTATACCCTACACTCTACACTCTATACCCTACACTCTATACCCTACACTCTATACCCTACACTCTAATCCCTACACTCTACACTCTATACCCTACCCTCTATACCCTACACTCTACACTCTATACCTTACACTCTACACTCTATTCCCTACACTCTATACCCTACACTCTATACCCTACACTCTATACCCTACACTCTATACCCAACACTCTACACCCTACACTCTATACCCTACACTCTATACCATACACTCTATACCCTACACTCTACACTCTATACCCTACACTCTACACTCTATACCCTACACTCTATACCCTACACTCTATACCCTACACTCTACACGCTATACCCTACACTCTACACTTTATACCCTACACTCTATACCCTACACTCTATACCCTACACTCTACACGCTATACCCTACACTCTACACTTTATACCCTACACTCTATACCCTACACTCTATACCATACACTCTATACCCTACACTCTACACCCTACACTCTATACCCTACACTCTATACCCTACACTCTATACCCTACACTCTACACCCTACACTCTATACCCTACACGCTATACCATACACTCTATACCCTACACTCTACACTCTATACCCTACACTCTACATCCTACACTCTATACCCTACACTCTAATCCCGACACTCTACACTCTATACCCTACACTCTATACCCTACACTCTACACTCTCTACCCTACACTCTCTACCCTACACTCTATACCCTACACTCTATACCCTACACTCTATACCCTACACTCTATACCCTACACTCTACACTCTATACCCTACACTCTATACCCTACACTCTACACCCTACACTCTATACCCTACACTCTATGCCCTACACTCTATACCCTACACTCTATACCCTACACTCTATACCCTACACTCTACACTCTATACCCTACACTCTATACCCTACACTCTATAACCTACACTCTACACTCTATACCCTACACTCTATACCCTACACTCTATACCTTACACTCTATACCCTACACTCTAAACTCTATACCCTACACTCTATACCCTACACTCTACACTCTATACCCTACACTCTATACCCTACACTCTAATCCCTACACTCTACACTCTATACCCTACACTCTATACCCTACACTCTATACCCTACACTCTACACTATATACCCTACACTCTATATCCTACACTCTACACTCCATACCATACACTCTATACCCTACACTCTATACCATACACTCTATACCCTACACTCTACACCCTACACTCTATACCCTACACTCTATACCCTACACTCTATACCCTACACTCTACACCCTACACTCTATACCCTACACGCTATACCATACACTCTATACCCTACACTCTACACTCTATACCCTACACTCTACATCCTACACTCTATACCCTACACTCTAATCCCGACACTCTACACTCTATACCCTACACTCTATTATCTACACTCTATACCCTACACTCTACACTCTCTACCCTACACTCTATACCCTACACTCTATAACATACACTCTATACCCTACACTCTATACCTTACACTCTATACCATACACTCTACACTCTATACCCTACACTCTATACCATACACTCTACACTCTATACCCTACACTCTGCACCCTACACTCTACACCCTGCACTCTATACCCTACACACTATACCCTACACTCTACACTCTATACCCTACACTCTATACCCTACACTCTATACCCTACACTCTATACCCTACACTCTACACTCTATACCCTACACTCTATAGCCTACACTCTACAATCTATACCCTACACTCTATACCCTACACTCTATACCCTACAGTCTATACCCTACACTCTATACCCTACACTCTACACTCTATACCTTACACTCTACACTCTATTCCCTACACTCTATACCCTACACTCTATACCCTACACTCTATACCCTACACTCTATACCCTACACTCTACACCCTACACTCTACACCCTACACTCTATACCCTACACTCTACACACTCTACCCTACACTCTATACCCTACAATCTATACCCTACACTCTATACCCTACACTCTACACTCTATACCCTACACTCTACACTCTATACCCTACACTCTATACCCTACACTCTATACCCTACACTCTAATCCCTACACTCTACACTCTATACCCTACACTCTATACCCTACACTACACACTCTATACCTTACACTCTACACTCTATTCCATACACTCTATACCCTACACTCTATACCCTACACTCTATACCCTACACTCTATACCCTACACTCTATACCCAACACTCTACACCCTACACTCTATACCCTACACTCTATACCATACACTCTATACCCTACACTCTACACTCTATACCTTACACTCTACACTCTATTCCCTACACTCTATACCCTACACTCTATACCCTACACTCTATACCCTACACTCTACACCCCACACTCTATACCCTACACTCTATACCATACATTCTATACCCTACACTCTACACTCTATACCCTACACTCTACACCCTACACTCTATACCCTACACTCTAATCCCTACACTCTACACTCTATACCCTACACTCTATACCCTACACTCTATACCCTACACTCTACACTCTCTACCCTACACTCTCTACCCTACACTCTCTACCCTACACTCTGTACCCTACACTCTACACTCTATACCCTACACTCTACACTCTATACCCTACACTTTATACCCTACACTCTATACCCTACACTCTACACTCTATGCCCTACACTCTACACTCTATACCCTACACTCTATACCCTACACTCTATACCCTACACTCTACACTCTATACCCTACACTCTATACCCTACACTCTATGCCCTACACTCTATACCCTACACTCTATACCCTACACTCTATACCCTACACTCTACACTCTATACCCTACACTCTATACCCTACACTCTATACCCTACACTCTACACTCTATACCCTACACTCTATACCCTACACTCTATGCCCTACACTCTATACCTACACTCTATACCCTACACTCTACACCCTACACTCTACACTCTATACCCTACACTCTATACCCTACACTCTATACCCTACACTCTACACTCTATACCCTACACTCAATACCCTACACTCTATACCCTACACTCTACACTCTATACCCTACACTCTATGCCCTACACTCTATACCCTACACTCTATACCCTACACTCTATACCCTACACTCTATACCCTACACTCTACACTCTATACCCTACACTCTATACCCTACACTCTATACCCTACACTCTACACTCTATACCCTACACTCTATACCCTACACTCTATGCCCTACACTCTATACCCTACACTCTATACCCTACACTCTATACCCTACACTCTACACTCTATACCCTACATTCTATACCCTTCACTCTATACCCTACACTCTAATCCCTACACTCTACACTCTATACCCTACACTCTATACCCTACACTCTACACTCTATACCTTACACTCTACACTCTATTCCCTACACTCTATACCCTACACTCTATACCCTACACTCTATACCTTACACTCTACACCCTACACTCTATACCCTACACTCTATACCATATACTCTATACCCTACACTCTACACTCTATACCCTACACTCTACACCCTACACTCTATACCCTACACTCTAATCCCAACACTCTACACTCTATACCCTACACTCTATACCCTACACTCTATACCTTACACTCTACACTCTATTCCCTACACTCTATACCCTACACTCTATATTATATACTCTATACCCTACACTCTACACTCTATACCATACACTCTATACCCTACACTCTACACTCTATACCCTACACTCTACACCCTACACTCTATACCCTACACTCTAATCCCTACACTCTATACCCTACACTCTACACTCTATACCCTACACTCTATACCATACACTCTATAGCCTACACTCTATACCGTACACTCTATACCCTACACTCTATACCTTACACTCTACACTCTATTCCCTACACTCTATACCCTACACTCTATACCCTACACTCTATACCCTACACTCTACACCCTACACTCTATACCCTACACTCTACACCCTACACTCTATACCCTACACTCTATACCCTACACTCTATACCCTACACTCTACACTCTCTACCCTACACTCTATACCCTACACTCTATACCCTACACTCTACACTCTATACCCTACACTCTACACTCTATACCCTACACTCTATACCCTACACTCTATACCCTACACTCTACACTCTATACCCTGCACTCTATACCCTACACTCTATGCCCTACACTCTATACCCTACACTCTATACCCTACACTCTATACCCTACACTCTATACCCTACACTCTACACTCTAAACCCTACACTCTATACCCTACACTCTATGCCCTACACTCTATACCCTACACTCTTTACCCTACACTCTACACTCTATACCCTACACTCTATACCCTACACTCTATACCCTACACTCTAATCCCTACACTCTACACTCTATACCCTACACTCTATACCCTACACTCTACACTCTATACCTTACACTCTACACTCTATTCCCTACACTCTATACCCTACACTCTATACCCTACACTCTACACTCTAAACCCTACACTCTATACCCTACACTCTATACCCTACACTCTACACTCTATACCCTACACTCTATACCCTACACTCTATGCCCTACACTCTATACCTACACTCTATACCCTACACTCTATACCCTACACTCTATACCCTACACTCTACACCCTACACTCTACACTCTATACCCTACACTCTATACCCTACACTCTATACCCTACACTCTACACTCTATACCCTACACTCAATACCCTACACTCTATACCCTACACTCTATACCCTACACTCTATGCCCTACACTCTATACCCTACACTCTATTCCCTACACTCAATACCCTACACTCTATACCCTACACTCTATACCCTACACTCTATACCCTACACTCTATACCCTACACTCTATACCCTACACTCTACACTCTATACCCTACACTCTATACCCTACACTCTATACCCTACACTCTACACTCTATACCCTACACTCTATACCCTACAGTCTATGCCCTACACTCTATACCCTACACTATATACCCTACACTCTATAACATACACTCTATACCCTACACTCTATACCCTACACTCTACAATCTATACCCTACACTTTATACCATACACTCTACACCATACACTCTATAGCATACACTCTATACCCTACACTCTACACTCTATACCCTACACTCTATACCCTACACTTTAATCCCTTCACTCTACACTCTATACCCTACACTCTATACCCTACACTCTACACTCTATACCTTACACTCTACACTCTATTCCCTACACACTATACCCTACACTCTACACTCTATACCCTACACTCTATACCCTACACTCTATACCCTACACTCTACACTCTATACCCTACACTCTATACCCTACACTCTACACTCTATACCCTCCACTCTATAGCCTACACTCTACAATCTATACCCTACACTCTATACCCTACACTCTATACCCTACAGTCTATACCCTACACTCTATACCCTACACTCTACACTCTATACCTTACACTCTACACTCTATTCCCTACACTCTATACCCTACACTCTATACCCTACACTCTATACCCTACACTCTATACCCTACACTCTACACCCTACACTCTATACCCTACACTCTATACCATACACTCTATACCCTACACTCTACACTCTATACCCTACACTCTACACCCTACACTCTATACCCTACACTTTAATCCCTTAACTCTACACTCTATACCCTACACTCTATACCCTACACTCTACACTCTATACCTTACACTCTACACTCTATTCCCTACACTCTATACCCTACACTCTATACCCTACACTCTATACCCTACACTCTACACCCTACACTCTATACCCTACACTCTATACCCTACACTCTATACCCTACACTCTACACACTCTACCCTACACTCTATACCCTACACTCTATACCCTACACTCTATACCCTACACTCTACACTCTATACCCTACACTCTACACTCTATACCCTACACTCTATACCCTACACTCTATACCCTACACTCTATACCCTACACTCTAATCCCTACACTCTACACTCTATACCCTACACTCTATACCCTACACTCTACACTCTATACCTTACACTCTACACTCTATTCCCTACACTCTATACCCTACACTCTATACCCTACACTCTATACCCTACACTCTATACCCTACACTCTATACCCAACACTCTACACCCTACACTCTATACCCTACACTCTATACCATACACTCTATACCCTACACTCTACACTCTATACCCTACACTCTACACTCTATACCCTACACTCTATACCCTACACTCTATACCCTACACTCTATACCCTAGACTCTACACGCTATACCCTACACTCTACACTCTATACCCTACACTCTATACCCTACACTCTATACCCTACACTCTATACCCTACACTCTATACCCTACACTCTACACTCTATACCCTACACTCTATGCCCTACACTCTACACCCTACACTCTATACCCTACACTCTATGCCCTACACTCTATACCCTACACTCTATACCCTACACTCTACACTCTATACCCTACACTCTATACCCTACACTATATACCCTACACTCTATACCATACACTCTACACTCTATACCCTACAATCTATACCCTACACTCTACACTCTATACCCTACACTCTATACCCTACACTCGAATCCCTATACTCTACACTCTATACCCTACACTCTATACCCTACACTCTGTACCCTACACTCTACACTCTATACCCTACACTCTATATCCTACACTCTACACTCTATACCATACACTCTATACCCTACACTCTATACCATACACTCTATACCCTACACTCTACACCCTACACTCTATACCCTACACTCTATACCCTACACTCTATACCCTACACTCTACACCCTACACTCTATACCCTACACGCTATACCATACACTCAATACCCTACACTCTACACTCTATACCCTACACTCTACATCCTACACTCTATACCCTACACTCTAATCCCGACACTCTACACTCTATACCCTACACTCTATTATCTACACTCTATACCCTACACTCTACACTCTCTACCCTACACTCTATACCCTACACTCTATAACATACACTCTATACCCTACACTCTATACCCTACACTCTATACCATACACTCTACACCATACACTCTATAGCATACACTCTATACCCTACACTCTACACTCTATACCCTACACTCTATACCCTACACTCTACACCCTGCACTCTATACCCTACACACTATACCCTACACTCTACACTCTATACCCTACACTCTATACCCTACACTCTATACCCTACACTCTACACTCTATACCCTACACTCTATACCCTACACTCTATACCCTACACTCTACACTCTATACCCTACACTCTATACCCTACACTCTATACCCTACACTCTACACTCTATACCCTACACTCTATACCCTACACTCTATGCCCTACACTCTATACCTACACTCTATACCCTACACTCTATACCCTACACTCTATACCCTACACTCTACACCCTACACTCTACACTCTATACCCTACACTCTATACCCTACACTCTATACCCTACACTCTACACTCTATACCCTACACTCAATACCCTACACTCTATACCCTACACTCTATACCCTACACTCTATGCCCTACACTCTATACCCTACACTCTATACCCTACACTCAATACCCTACACTCTATACCCTACACTTTATACCCTACACTCTATGCCCTACACTCTATACCCTACACTCTATACCCTACACTCTATACCCTACACTCTATACCCTACACTCTATACCCTACACTCTACACTCTATACCCTACACTCTATACCCTACACTCTATACCCTACACTCTACACTCTATACCCTACACTCTATACCCTACAGTCTATGCCCTACACTCTATACCCTACACTATATACCCTACACTCTATAACATACACTCTATACCCTACACTCTATACCCTACACTCTATACCATACACTCTACAATCTATACCCTACACTTTATACCATACACTCTACACCATACACTCTATAGCATACACTCTATACCCTACACTCTACACTCTATACCCTACACTCTATACCCTACACTCTACACTCTATACCCTACACTCTATAGCCTACACTCTACAATCTATACCCTACACTCTATACCCTACACTCTATACCCTACAGTCTATACCCTACACTCTATACCCTACACTCTACACTCTATACCTTACACTCTACACTCTATTCCCTACACTCTATACCCTACACTCTATACCCTACACTCTATACCCTACACTCTATACCCTACACTCTACACCCTACACTCTATACCCTACACTCTATACCATACACTCTATACCCTACACTCTACACTCTATACCCTACACTCTACACCCTACACTCTATACCCTACACTTTAATCCCTTAACTCTACACTCTATACCCTACACTCTATACCCTACACTCTACACTCTATACCTTACACTTTACACTCTATTCCCTACACTCTATACCCTACACTCTATACCCTACACTCTATACCCTACACTCTACACCCTACACTCTATACCCTACACTCTATACCATACACTCTATACCCTGCACTCTACACTCTATACCCTACACTCTACACCCTACACTCTATACCCTACACTCTAATCCCTACACTCTACACTCTATACCCTACACTCTATACCCTACACTCTATACCCTACACTCTACACACTCTACCCTACACTCTATACCCTACACTCTATACCCTACACTCTATACCCTACACTCTACACTCTATACCCTACACTCTACACTCTATACCCTACACTCTATACCCTACACTCTATACCCTACACTCTATACCCTACACTCTAATCCCTACACTCTACACTCTATACCCTACACTCTATACCCTACACTCTACACTCTATACCTTACACTCTACACTCTATTCCCTACACTCTATACCCTACACTCTATACCCTACACTCTATACCCTACACTCTATACCCTACACTCTATACCCAACACTCTACACCCTACACTCTATACCCTACACTCTATACCATACACTCTATACCCTACACTCTACACTCTATACCCTACACTCTACACTCTATACCCTACACTCTATACCCTACACTCTATACCCTACACTCTATACCCTAGACTCTACACGCTATACCCTACACTCTACACTCTATACCCTACACTCTATACCCTACACTCTATACCCTACACTCTATACCCTACACTCTATACCCTACACTCTACACTCTATACCCTACACTCTATGCCCTACACTCTACACCCTACACTCTATACCCTACACTCTATGCCCTACACTCTATACCCTACACTCTATACCCTACACTCTACACTCTATACCCTACACTCTATACCCTACACTATATACCCTACACTCTATACCATACACTCTACACTCTATACCCTACAATCTATACCCTACACTCTACACTCTATACCCTACACTCTATACCCTACACTCTAATCCCTACACTCTACACTCTATACCCTACACTCTATACCCTACACTCTGTACCCTACACTCTACACTCTATACCCTACACTCTATATCCTACACTCTACACTCTATACCATACACTCTATACCCTACACTCTATACCATACACTCTATACCCTACACTCTACACCCTACACTCTATACCCTACACTCTATACCCTACACTCTATACCCTACACTCTACACCCTACACTCTATACCCTACACGCTATACCATACACTCTATACCCTACACTCTACACTCTATACCCTACACTCTACATCCTACACTCTATACCCTACACTCTAATCCCGACACTCTACACTCTATACCCTACACTCTATTATCTACACTCTATACCCTACACTCTACACTCTCTACCCTACACTCTATACCCTACACTCTATAACATACACTCTATACCCTACACTCTATACCCTACACTCTATACCATACACTCTACACCATACACTCTATAGCATACACTCTATACCCTACACTCTACACTCTATACCCTACACTCTATACCCTACACTCTACACCCTGCACTCTATACCCTACACACTATACCCTACACTCTACACTCTATACCCTACACTCTATACCCTACACTCTATACCCTACACTCTACACTCTATACCCTACACTCTATACCCTACACTCTATACCCTACACTCTACACTCTATACCCTACACTCTATACCCTACACTCTATACCCTACACTCTACACTCTATACCCTACACTCTATACCCTACACTCTATGCCCTACACTCTATACCTACACTCTATACCCTACACTCTATACCCTACACTCTATACCCTACACTCTACACCCTACACTCTACACTCTAT
Organism: Ranitomeya imitator; assembly: GCF_032444005.1. Lineage (NCBI taxonomy): Eukaryota > Metazoa > Chordata > Amphibia > Anura > Dendrobatidae > Ranitomeya > Ranitomeya imitator. The sequence goes on along the minus strand of NW_027193486.1, from coordinate 74,871 downwards.
ACCCTACACTCTATACCCTACACTCTATACCCTACACTCTACACTCTATACCCTACACTCAATACCCTACACTCTATACCCTACACTCTATACCCTACACTCTATGCCCTACACTCTATACCCTACACTCTATACCCTACACTCAATACCCTACACTCTATACCCTACACTTTATACCCTACACTCTATGCCCTACACTCTATACCCTACACTCTATACCCTACACTCTATACCCTACACTCTATACCCTACACTCTATACCCTACACTCTACACTCTATACCCTACACTCTATACCCTACACTCTATACCCTACACTCTACACTCTATACCCTACACTCTATACCCTACAGTCTATGCCCTACACTCTATACCCTACACTATATACCCTACACTCTATAACATACACTCTATACCCTACACTCTATACCCTACACTCTATACCATACACTCTACAATCTATACCCTACACTTTATACCATACACTCTACACCATACACTCTATAGCATACACTCTATACCCTACACTCTACACTCTATACCCTACACTCTATACCCTACACTCTACACCCTGCACTCTATACCCTACACACTATACCCTACACTCTACACTCTATACCCTACACTCTATACCCTACACTCTATACCCTACACTCTACACTCTATACCCTACACTCTATAGCCTACACTCTACAATCTATACCCTACACTCTATACCCTACACTCTATACCCTACAGTCTATACCCTACACTCTATACCCTACACTCTACACTCTATACCCTACACTCTATACCCTACACTCTATGCCCTACACTTTATACCTACACTCTATACCCTACACTCTATACCCTACACTCTATACCCTACACTCTACACCCTACACTCTACACTCTATACCCTACACTCTATACCCTACACTCTATACCCTACACTCTACACTCTATACCCTACACTCAATACCCTACACTCTATACCCTACACTCTATACCCTACACTCTATGCCCTACACTCTATACCCTACACTCTATACCCTACACTCAATACCCTACACTCTATACCCTACACTCTATACCCTACACTCTATGCCCTACACTCTATACCCTACACTCTATACCCTACACTCTATACCCTACACTCTATACCCTACACTCTACACTCTATACCCTACACTCTATACCCTACACTCTATACCCTACACTCTACACTCTATACCCTACACTCTATACCCTACAGTCTATGCCCTACACTCTATACCCTACACTATATACCCTAAACTCTATAACATACACTCTATACCCTACACTCTATACCCTACTCTCTATACCATACACTCTACAATCTATACCCTACACTCTACACCATACACTCTATAGCATACACTCTATACCCTACACTCTACACTCTATACCCTACACTCTATACCCTACACTCTACACCCTGCACTCTATACCCTACACACTATACCCTACACTCTACACTCTATACCCTACACTCTATACCCTACACTCTATACCCTACACTCTACACTCTATACCCTACACTCTATAGCCTACACTCTACAATCTATACCCTACACTCTGTACCCTACACTCTATACCCTACAGTCTATACCCTACACTCTATACCCTACACTCTACACTCTATACCTTACACTCTACACTCTATTCCCTACACTCTATACCCTACACTCTATACCCTACACTCTATACCCTACACTATATACCCTACACTCTACACCCTACACTCTATACCCTACACTCTATACCATACACTCTATACCCTACACTCTACACTCTATACCCTACACTCTACACCCTACACTCTATACCCTACACTTTAATCCCTTCACTCTACACTCTATACCCTACACTCTATACCCTACACTCTACACTCTATACCTTACACTCTACACTCTATTCCCTACACTCTATACCCTACACTCTATACCCTACACTCTATACCCTACACTCTACACCCTACACTCTATACCCTACACTCTATACCATACACTCTATACCCTACACTCTACACTCTATACCCTACACTCTACACCCTACACTCTATACCCTACACTCTAATCCCTACACTCTACACTCTATACCCTACACTCTATACCCTACACTCTATACCCTACACTCTACACACTCTACCCTACACTCTATACCCTACACTCTATACCCTACACTCTATACCCTACACTCTACACTCTATACCCTACACTCTACACTCTATACCCTACACTCTATACCCTACACTCTATACCCTACACTCTATACCCTACACTCTAATCCCTACACTCTACACTCTATACCCTACACTCTATACCCTACACTCTACACTCTATACCTTACACTCTACACTCTATTCCCTACACTCTATACCCTACACTCTATACCCTACACTCTATACCCTACACTCTATACCCTACACTCTATACCCAACACTCTACACCCTACACTCTATACCCTACACTCTATACCATACACTCTATACCCTACACTCTACACTCTATACCCTACACTCTACACTCTATACCCTACACTCTATACCCTACACTCTATACCCTACACTCTATACCCTACACTCTACACGCTATACCCTACACTCTACACTCTATACCCTACACTCTATACCCTACACTCTATACCCTACACTCTATACCCTACACTCTATACCCTACACTCTACACTCTATACCCTACACTCTATGCCCTACACTCTACACCCTACACTCTATACCCTACACTCTATGCCCTACACTCTATACCCTACACTCTATACCCTACACTCTATACCCTACACTCTACACTCTATACCCTACACTCTATACCCTACACTCTATAACCTACACTCTACACTCTATACCCTACACTCTATACCCTACACTATATACCCTACACTCTATACCATACACTCTACACTCTATACCCTACAATCTATACCCTACACTCTACACTCTATACCCTACACTCTATACCCTACACTCTAATCCCTACACTCTACACTCTATACCCTACACTCTATACCCTACACTCTGTACCCTACACTCTACACTCTATACCCTACACTCTATATCCTACACTCTAAACTCTATACCATACACTCTATACCCTACACTCTATACCATACACTCTATACCCTACACTCTACACCCTACACTCTATACCCTACACTCTATACCCTACACTCTATACCCTACACTCTACACCCTACACTCTATACCCTACACGCTATACCATACACTCTATACCCTACACTCTACACTCTATACCCTACACTCTACATCCTACACTCTACACCCTACACTCTATACCCTACACTCTATGCCCTACACTCTATACCCTACACTCTATACCCTACACTCTATACCCTACACTCTACACTCTATACCCTACACTCTATACCCTACACTCTATAACCTACACTCTACACTCTATACCCTACACTCTATACCCTACACTATATACCCTACACTCTATACCATACACTCTACACTCTATACCCTACAATCTATACCCTACACTCTACACTCTATACCCTACACTCTATACCCTACAGTCTAATCCCTACACTCTACACTCTATACCCTACACTCTATACCCTACACTCTGTACCCTACACTCTACACTCTATACCCTACACTCTATATCCTACACTCTACACTCTATACCATACACTCTATACCCTACACTCTATACCATACACTCTATACCCTACACTCTACACCCTACACTCTATACCCTACACTCTATACCCTACACTCTATACCCTACACTCTACACCCTACACTCTATACCCTACACGCTATACCATACACTCTATACCCTACACTCTACACTCTATACCCTACACTCTACATCCTACACTCTATACCCTACACTCTAATCCCGACACTCTACACTCTATACCCTACACTCTATTATCTACACTCTATACCCTACACTCTACACTCTCTACCCTACACTCTATACCCTACACTCTATAACATACACTCTATACCCTACACTCTATACCCTACACTCTATACCATACACTCTACACCATACACTCTATAGCATACACTTTATACCCTACACTCTACACTCTATACCCTACACTCTATACCCTACACTCTACACCCTGCACTCTATACCCTACACACTATACCCTACACTCTACACTCTATACCCTACACTCTGTACCCTACACTCTATACCCTACACTCTATACCCTACACTCTACACTCTATACCCTACACTCTATAGCCTACACTCTACAATCTATACCCTACACTCTATACCCTACACTCTATACCCTACAGTCTATACCCTACACTCTATACCCTACACTCTACACTCTATACCTTACACTCTACACTCTATTCCCTACACTCTATACCCTACACTATATACCCTACACTCTACACCCTACACTCTATACCCTACACTCTATACCATACACTCTATACCCTACACTCTACACTCTATACCCTACACTCTACACCCTACACTCTATACCCTACACTTTAATCCCTTCACTCTACACTCTATACCCTACACTCTATACCCTACACTCTACACTCTATACCTTACACTCTACACTCTATTCCCTACACTCTATACCCTACACTCTATACCCTACACTCTATACCCTACACTCTACACCCTACACTCTATACCCTACACTCTATACCATACACTCCATACCCTACACTCTACACTCTATACCCTACACTCTACACCCTACACTCTATACCCTACACTCTAATCCCTACACTCTACACTCTATACCCTACACTCTATACCCTACACTCTATACCCTACACTCTACACACTCTACCCTACACTCTATACCCTACACTCTATACCCTACACTCTATACCCTACACTCTACACTCTATACCCTACACTCTACACTCTATACCCTACACTCTATACCCTACACTCTATACCCTACACTCTATACCCTACACTCTAATCCCTACACTCTACACTCTATACCCTACACTCTATACCCTACACTCTACACTCTATACCTTACACTCTACACTCTATTCCCTACACTCTATACCCTACACTCTATACCCTACACTCTATACCCTACACTCTATACCCTACACTCTATACCCAACACTCTACACCCTACACTCTATACCCTACACTCTATACCATACACTCTATACCCTACACTCTACACTCTATACCCTACACTCTACACTCTATACCCTACACTCTATACCCTACACTCTATACCCTACACTCTATACCCTACACTCTACACGCTATACCCTACACTCTACACTCTATACCCTACACTCTATACCCTACACTCTATACCCTACACTCTATACCCTACACTCTATACCCTACACTCTACACTCTATACCCTACACTCTATGCCCTACACTCTACACCCTACACTCTATACCCTACACTCTATGCCCTACACTCTATACCCTACACTCTATACCCTACACTCTATACCCTACACTCTACACTCTATACCCTACACTCTATACCCTACACTCTATAACCTACACTCTACACTCTATACCCTACACTCTATACCCTACACTATATACCCTACACTCTATACCATACACTCTACACTCTATACCCTACAATCTATACCCTACACTCTACACTCTATACCCTACACTCTATACCCTACACTCTAATCCCTACACTCTACACTCTATACCCTACACTCTATACCCTACACTCTGTACCCTACACTCTACACTCTATACCCTACACTCTATATCCTACACTCTACACTCTATACCATACACTCTATACCCTACACTCTATACCATACACTCTATACCCTACACTCTACACCCTACACTCTATACCCTACACTCTATACCCTACACTCTATACGCTACACTCTACACCCTACACTCTATACCCTACACGCTATACCATACACTCTATACCCTACACTCTACACTCTATACCCTACACTCTACATCCTACACTCTACACCCTACACTCTATACCCTACACTCTATGCCCTACACTCTATACCCTACACTCTATACCCTACACTCTATACCCTACACTCTACACTCTATACCCTACACTCTATACCCTACACTCTATAACCTACACTCTACACTCTATACCCTACACTCTATACCCTACACTATATACCCTACACTCTATACCATACACTCTACACTCTATACCCTACAATCTATACCCTACACTCTACACTCTACACCCTACACTCTATACCCTACACTCTAATCCCTACACTCTACACTCTATACCCTACACTCTATACCCTACACTCTGTACCCTACACTCTACACTCTATACCCTACACTCTATATCCTACACTCTACACTCTATACCATACACTCTATACCCTACACTCTATACCATACACTCTATACCCTACACTCTACACCCTACACTCTATACCCTACACTCTATACCCTACACTCTATACCCTACACTCTACACCCTACACTCTATACCCTACACGCTATACCATACACTCTATACCCTACACTCTACACTCTATACCCTACACTCTACATCCTACACTCTATACCCTACACTCTAATCCCGACACTCTACACTCTATACCCTACACTCTATTATCTACACTCTATACCCTACACTCTACACTCTCTACCCTACACTCTATACCCTACACTCTATAACATACACTCTATACCCTACACTCTATACCCTACACTCTATACCATACACTCTACACCATACACTCTATAGCATACACTTTATACCCTACACTCTACACTCTATACCCTACACTCTATACCCTACACTCTACACCCTGCACTCTATACCCTACACACTATACCCTACACTCTACACTCTATACCCTACACTCTGTACCCTACACTCTATACCCTACACTCTATACCCTACACTCTACACTCTATACCCTACACTCTATAGCCTACACTCTACAATCTATACCCTACACTCTATACCCTACACTCTATACCCTACACTCGATACCCTACACTCTACACTCTATACCTTACACTCTACAATCTATTCCCTACACTCTATACCCTACACTCTATACCCTACACTCTATACCCTACACTCTATACCCTACACTCTATACCCTACACTCTATACCCTACACTCTACACCCTACACTCTATACTCTACACTCTATACCATACACTCTATACCCTACACTCTACACTCTATAACCTACACTCTACACCCTACACTCTATACCCTACACTCTAATCCCTACACTCTACACTCTATACCCTACACTCTATACCCTACACTCTATACCCTACACTCTATACCCTACACTCTACACCCTACACTCTATACCCTACACTCTATACCATACACTCTATACCCTACACTCTACACTCTATACCCTACACTCTACACCCTACAATCTATACCCTACACTCTAATCCCTACACTCTACACTCTATACCCTACACTCTATACCCTACACTCTATACCCTACACTCTACACACTCTACCCTACACTCTATACCCTACACTCTATACCCTACACTCTATACCCTACACTCTACACTCTATACCCTACACTCTACACTCTATACCCTACACTCTATACCCTACACTCTATACCCTACACTCTATACCCTACACTCTAATCCCTACACTCTACACTCTATACCCTACACTCTATACCCTACACTATACACTCTATACCTTACACTCTACACTCTATTCCCTACACTCTATACCCTACACTCTATACCGTACACTCTATACCCAACACTCTACACCCTACACTCTATACCCTACACTCTATACCATACACTCTATACCCTACACTCTATACCTTACACTCTACACTCTATTCCCTACACTCTATACCCTACACTCTATACCCTACACTCTATACCCTACACTCTACACCCCACACTCTATACCCTACTCTCTATACCATACACTCTATACCCTACACTCTACACTCTATACCCTACAATCTACACCCTACACTCTATACCCTACACTCTAATCCCTACACTCTACACTCTAAACCCTACACTCTATACCCTACACTCTATACCCTACACTCTACACTCTCTACCCTACACTCTCTACACTACACTCTATACCCTACACTCTATACCCTACACTCTACACTCTATACCCTACACTTTATACCCTACACTCTATACCCTACACTCTACACTCTATGCCCTACACTCTACACTCTATACCCTACACTCTATACCCTACACTCTATACTCTATACCCTACACTCTATACCCTACACTCTATGCCCTACACTCTATACCCTACACTCTATACCCTACACTCTATACCCTACACTCTACACTCTATACCCTACACTCTATACCCTACACTCTATACCCTACACTCTACACTCTATACCCTACACTCTATACCCTACACTCTATACCCTACACTCTACACTCTATACCCTACACTCTATACCCTACACTCTATGCCCTACACTCTATACCTACACTCTATACCCTACACTCTATACCCTACACTCTATACCCTACACTCTACACCCTACACTCTACACTCTATACCCTACACTCTATACCCTACACTCTATACCCTACACTCTACACTCTATACCCTACACTCAATACCCTACACTCTATACCCTACACTCTATACCCTACACTCTATGCCTTACACTCTATACCCTGCACTCTATACCCTACACTCAATACCCTACACTCTATACCCTACACTCTATACCCTACACTCTATGCCCTACACTCTATACCCTACACTCTATACCCTACACTCTATACCCTACACTCTATACCCTACACTCTATACCCTACACTCTACACTCTATACCCTACACTCTATACCCTACACTCTATACCCTACACTCTATACCCTACACTCTATACCCTACAGTCTATGCCCTACACTCTATACCCTACACTATATACCCTACACTCTATACCCTACACTCTACACTCTATACCCTACACTCTATACCCTCACTCTATACCCTACACTCTAATCCCTACACTCTACACTCTATACCCTACACTCTATACCCTACACTCTACACTCTATACCTTACACTCTACACTCTATTCCCTACACTCTATACCCTACACTCTATACCCTACACTCTACACCCTACACTCTATACCCTACACTCTATACCATATACTCTATACCCTACACTCTACACTCTATACCCTACAATCTACACCCTACACTCTATACCCTACACTCTAATCCCAACACTCTACACTCTATACCCTACACTCTATACCCTACACTCTATACCTTACACTCTACACTCTATTCCCTACACTCTATACCCTACACTCTATACCCTACACTCTATACCATACACTCTATACCCTACACTCTACACTCTATACCCTACACTCTACACCCTACACTCTATACCCTACACTCTACACTCTATACCCTACACTCTATACCATACACTCTATACCCTACACTCTATACCGTACACTCTATACCCTACACTCTATACCTTACACTCTACACTCTATTCCCTACACTCTATACCCTACACTCTATACCCTACACTCTACACCCTACACTCTATACCCTACAATCTATACCCTACACTCTATACCCTACACTCTACACTCTCTACCCTACACTCTATACCCTACACTCTATACCCTACACTCTACACTCTATACCCTACACTCTACACTCTATACCCTACACTCTATACCCTACACTCTATACCCTACACTCGATACCCTACACTCTATACCATACACTCTATACCCTACACTCTATACCCTACACTCTATACCCTACACTCTATACCCTACACTCTATACCCTACACTCTACTCCCTACACTCTATACCCTACACTCTAAATTCTATACCCTACACTCTATACCCTACACTCTATAACCTACACTCTACACTCTATACCCTACACTCTACACTCTATACCCTGCACTCTATACCCTACACTCTATTCCCTACACTCTATACCCTACACTCTATACCCTACACTCTACACTATATACCCTACACTCTATACCCTACACTCTATACCCTACACTCTATACCCTACACTCTATACCCTACACTCTTTGCCCGACACTCTATACTCTACACTCTATACCCTACACTCTATACCCTACACTCTATACCATACACTCTATACCCTACACTCTACACTCTATACCCTACACTCTATACCCTACACTCTATGCCCAACACTCTATACCCTACACTCTACACCCTACACTCTATACCCTACACTCTATACCATACACTCTATACCCTACACTCTACACTCTATACCCTACACTCTACACCCTACACTCTATACCCTACACTCTAATCCCTACACTCTACACTCTATACCCTACACTCTATACCCTACACTCTATACCCTACACTCTACACTCTCTACCCTACACTCTATACCCTACACTCTATACCCTACACTCTATACCCTACACTCTACACTCTATACCCTACACTCTATACCCTACACTCTATACCCTACACTCTATACCCTACACTCAATACCTTACACTCTGTACCCTACACTCTACACTCTATACCCTACACTCTATACCCTACACTCTATACCCTACACTCTACACTCTATACCCAACACTCTATACCCTACACCCTATGCCCTACACTCTATACCCTACACTCTACACCCTACACTCTATACCTTACACTCTATACCCTACTCTCTATACCCTACACTCTAAACTCTATACCCTACACTCTATACCCTACACTCTATAACATACACTCTATACCCTACACTCTATACCCTACAATCTATACCATACACTCTATACCCTACACTCTATACCTACACTCTATACCCTACACTCTATACCATACACTCTATACCCTACACTCTATACCGTACACTCTATACCCTACACTCTATACCCTACACTCTATACCCTACACTCTACACCCTACACTCTATACCTTACACTCTATACCCTACACTCTATACCCTACACTCTAAACTCTATACCCTACACTCTACACTCTATACCCTACACTCTATACCCTACACTCTATACCCTACACTCTATACCCTACACTCTATACCCTACACTCTACACCCTACACTCTATACCTTACACTCTATACCCTACACTCTATACCCTACACTCTAAACTCTATACCCTACACTCTACACTCTATACTCTACACTCTACACTCTATACCCTACACTCTACACTCTATACCCTACACTCTACACTCTACACTCTATACCCTACACTCTATAACATACACTCTATACCCTACACTCTATACCCTACACTCTATACCATACACTCTATACCCTACACTCTATACCCTACACTCTATACCATACACTCTATACCCTACACTCTATACCGTACACTCTATACCCTACACTCTATACCCTACACTCTATACCCTACACTCTACACCCTACACTCTATACCTTACACTCTATACCCTACACTCTATACCCTACACTCTAAACTCTATACCCTACACTCTACACTCTATACCCTACACTCTATACCCTACACTCTATACCCTACACTCTACACTCTATACCCTACACTCTATACGATACACTCCATACCCTATACTCTATACCGTACACTCTATACCCTACACTCTATACCCTACACTCTATACCCTACACTCTACACCCTACACTCTATACCTTACACTCTATAACCTACACTCTATACCCTACACTCTAAACTCTATACCCTACACTCTACACTCTATACCCTACACTCTATAACATACACTCTATACCCTACACTCTATACCCTACACTCTATACCATACACTCTACACTCTATACCCTACACTCTATACCGTACACTCTACACCATACACTCTATAGCATACACTCTATACCCTACACTCTACACTCTATACCCTACACTCTATACCCTACACTCTACACCCTGCACTCTATACCCTACACACTATACCCTACACTCTACACTATATACCCTACACTCTATACCCTACACTCTGTACCCTACATTCTACACTCTATATCCTACACTCTACACTCTATACCCTACACTCTATACCCTACACTCTATACCCTACACTCTACACCCTACACTCTATACCCTACACGCTATACCATACACTCTATACCCTACACTCTACACTCTATACCCTACACTCTACATCCTACACTCTATACCCTACACTCTAATCCCGACACTCTACACTCTATACCCTACACTCTATTATCTACACTCTATACCCTACACTCTACACTCTCTACCCTACACTCTATACCCTACACTCTATAACATACACTCTATACCCTACACTCTATACCCTACACTCTATACCATACACTCTACACCATACACTCTATAGCATACACTCTATACCCTACACTCTACACTCTATACCCTACACTCTATACCCTACACTCTACACCCTGCACTCTATACCCTACACTCTATACCCTACACTCTATACCCTACACTCTACACTCTATACCCTACACTCTACACTCTATACCCTACACTCTATACCCTACACTCTATACCCTACACTCGATACCCTACACTCTATACCATACACTCTATACCCTACACTCTATACCCTACACTCTATACCCTACACTCTATACCCTACACTCTATACCCTACACTCTATACCCTACACTCTACTCCCTACACTCTATACCCTACACTCTAAATTCTATACCCTACACTCTATACCCTACACTCTATAACCTACACTCTACACTCTATACCCTACACTCTACACTCTATACCCTGCACTCTATACCCTACACTCTATTCCCTACACTCTATACCCTACACTCTATACCCTACACTCTACACTATATACCCTACACTCTATACCCTACACTCTATACCCTACACTCTATACCCTACACTCTATACCCTACACTCTTTGCCCGACACTCTATACTCTACACTCTATACCCTACACTCTATACCCTACACTCTATACCATACACTCTATACCCTACACTCTACACTCTATACCCTACACTCTATACCCTACACTCTATGCCCAACACTCTATACCCTACACTCTACACCCTACACTCTATACCCTACACTCTATACCATACACTCTATACCCTACACTCTACACTCTATACCCTACACTCTACACCCTACACTCTATACCCTACACTCTAATCCCTACACTCTACACTCTATACCCTACACTCTATACCCTACACTCTATACCCTACACTCTACACTCTCTACCCTACACTCTATACCCTACACTCTATACCCTACACTCTATACCCTACACTCTACACTCTATACCCTACACTCTATACCCTACACTCTATACCCTACACTCTATACCCTACACTCAATACCTTACACTCTGTACCCTACACTCTACACTCTATACCCTACACTCTATACCCTACACTCTATACCCTACACTCTACACTCTATACCCAACACTCTATACCCTACACCCTATGCCCTACACTCTATACCCTACACTCTACACCCTACACTCTATACCTTACACTCTATACCCTACTCTCTATACCCTACACTCTAAACTCTATACCCTACACTCTATACCCTACACTCTATAACATACACTCTATACCCTACACTCTATACCCTACAATCTATACCATACACTCTATACCCTACACTCTATACCTACACTCTATACCCTACACTCTATACCATACACTCTATACCCTACACTCTATACCGTACACTCTATACCCTACACTCTATACCCTACACTCTATACCCTACACTCTACACCCTACACTCTATACCTTACACTCTATACCCTACACTCTATACCCTACACTCTAAACTCTATACCCTACACTCTACACTCTATACCCTACACTCTATACCCTACACTCTATACCCTACACTCTATACCCTACACTCTATACCCTACACTCTACACCCTACACTCTATACCTTACACTCTATACCCTACACTCTATACCCTACACTCTAAACTCTATACCCTACACTCTACACTCTATACTCTACACTCTACACTCTATACCCTACACTCTACACTCTATACCCTACACTCTACACTCTACACTCTATACCCTACACTCTATAACATACACTCTATACCCTACACTCTATACCCTACACTCTATACCATACACTCTATACCCTACACTCTATACCCTACACTCTATACCATACACTCTATACCCTACACTCTATACCGTACACTCTATACCCTACACTCTATACCCTACACTCTATACCCTACACTCTACACCCTACACTCTATACCTTACACTCTATACCCTACACTCTATACCCTACACTCTAAACTCTATACCCTACACTCTACACTCTATACCCTACACTCTATACCCTACACTCTATACCCTACACTCTACACTCTATACCCTACACTCTATACGATACACTCCATACCCTACACTCTATACCGTACACTCTATACCCTACACTCTATACCCTACACTCTATACCCTACACTCTACACCCTACACTCTATACCTTACACTCTATAACCTACACTCTATACCCTACACTCTAAACTCTATACCCTACACTCTACACTCTATACCCTACACTCTATAACATACACTCTATACCCTACACTCTATACCCTACACTCTATACCATACACTCTACACTCTATACCCTACACTCTATACCGTACACTCTACACCATACACTCTATAGCATACACTCTATACCCTACACTCTACACTCTATACCCTACACTCTATACCCTACACTCTACACCCTGCACTCTATACCCTACACACTATACCCTACACTCTACACTATATACCCTACACTCTATACCCTACACTCTGTACCCTACATTCTACACTCTATACCCTACACTCTACACTCTATACCCTACACTCTATACCCTACACTCTATACCCTACACTCTACACCCTACACTCTATACCCTACACGCTATACCATACACTCTATACCCTACACTCTACACTCTATACCCTACACTCTACATCCTACACTCTATACCCTACACTCTAATCCCGACACTCTACACTCTATACCCTACACTCTATTATCTACACTCTATACCCTACACTCTACACTCTCTACCCTACACTCTATACCCTACACTCTATAACATACACTCTATACCCTACACTCTATACCCTACACTCTATACCATACACTCTACACCATACACTCTATAGCATACACTCTATACCCTACACTCTACACTCTATACCCTACACTCTATACCCTACACTCTACACCCTGCACTCTATACCCTACACACTATACCCTACACTCTACACTCTATACCCTACACTCTATACCCTACACTCTATACCCTACACTCTACACTCTATACCCTACACTCTATACCCTACACTCTATACCCTACACTCTACACTCTATACCCTACACTCTATACCCTACACTCTATACCCTACACTCTACACTCTATACCCTACACTCTATACCCTACACTCTATGCCCTACACTCTATACCTACACTCTATACCCTACACTCTATACCCTACACTCTATACCCTACACTCTACACCCTACACTCTACACTCTATACCCTACACTCTATACCCTACACTCTATACCCTACACTCTACACTCTATACCCTACACTCAATACCCTACACTCTATACCCTACACTCTATACCCTACACTCTATGCCCTACACTCTATACCCTACACTCTATACCCTACACTCAATACCCTACACTCTATACCCTACACTTTATACCCTACACTCTATGCCCTACACTCTATACCCTACACTCTATACCCTACACTCTATACCCTACACTCTATACCCTACACTCTATACCCTACACTCTACACTCTATACCCTACACTCTATACCCTACACTCTATACCCTACACTCTACACTCTATACCCTACACTCTATACCCTACAGTCTATGCCCTACACTCTATACCCTACACTATATACCCTACACTCTATAACATACACTCTATACCCTACACTCTATACCCTACACTCTATACCATACACTCTACAATCTATACCCTACACTTTATACCATACACTCTACACCATACACTCTATAGCATACACTCTATACCCTACACTCTACACTCTATACCCTACACTCTATACCCTACACTCTACACCCTGCACTCTATACCCTACACACTATACCCTACACTCTACACTCTATACCCTACACTCTATACCCTACACTCTATACCCTACACTCTACACTCTATACCCTACACTCTATAGCCTACACTCTACAATCTATACCCTACACTCTATACCCTACACTCTATACCCTACAGTCTATACCCTACACTCTATACCCTACACTCTACACTCTATACCCTACACTCTATACCCTACACTCTATGCCCTACACTCTATACCTACACTCTATACCCTACACTCTATACCCTACACTCTATACCCTACACTCTACACCCTACACTCTACACTCTATACCCTACACTCTATACCCTACACTCTATACCCTACACTCTACACTCTATACCCTACACTCAATACCCTACACTCTATACCCTACACTCTATACCCTACACTCTATGCCCTACACTCTATACCCTACACTCTATACCCTACACTCAATACCCTACACTCTATACCCTACACTCTATACCCTACACTCTATGCCCTACACTCTATACCCTACACTCTATACCCTACACTCTATACCCTACACTCTATACCCTACACTCTACACTCTATACCCTACACTCTATACCCTACACTCTATACCCTACACTCTACACTCTATACCCTACACTCTATACCCTACAGTCTATGCCCTACACTCTATACCCTACACTATATACCCTATACTCTATAACATACACTCTATACCCTACACTCTATACCCTACTCTCTATACCATACACTCTACAATCTATACCCTACACTCTACACCATACACTCTATAGCATACACTCTATACCCTACACTCTACACTCTATACCCTACACTCTATACCCTACACTCTACACCCTGCACTCTATACCCTACACACTATACCCTACACTCTACACTCTATACCCTACACTCTATACCCTACACTCTATACCCTACACTCTACACTCTATACCCTACACTCTATAGCCTACACTCTACAATCTATACCCTACACTCTATACCCTACACTCTATACCCTACAGTCTATACCCTACACTCTATACCCTACACTCTACACTCTATACCTTACACTCTACACTCTATTCCCTACACTCTATACCCTACACTCTATACCCTACACTCTATACCCTACACTATATACCCTACACTCTACACCCTACACTCTATACCCTACACTCTATACCATACACTCTATACCCTACACTCTACACTCTATACCCTACACTCTACACCCTACACTCTATACCCTACACTTTAATCCCTTCACTCTACACTCTATACCCTACACTCTATACCCTACACTCTACACTCTATACCTTACACTCTACACTCTATTCCCTACACTCTATACCCTACACTCTATACCCTACACTCTATACCCTACACTCTACACCCTACACTCTATACCCTACACTCTATACCATACACTCTATACCCTACACTCTACACTCTATACCCTACACTCTACACCCTACACTCTATACCCTACACTCTAATCCCTACACTCTACACTCTATAACCTACACTCTATACCCTACACTCTATACCCTACACTCTACACACTCTACCCTACACTCTATACCCTACACTTTATACCCTACACTCTATACCCTACACTCTACACTCTATACCCTACACTCTACACTCTATACCCTACACTCTATACCCTACACTCTATACCCTACACTCTATACCCTACACTCTAATCCCTACACTCTACACTCTATACCCTACACTCTATACCCTACACTCTACACTCTATACCTTACACTCTACACTCTATTCCCTACACTCTATACCCTACACTCTATACCCTACACTCTATACCCTACACTCTATACCCTACACTCTATACCCAACACTCTACACCCTACACTCTATACCCTACACTCTATACCATACACTCTATACCCTACACTCTACACTCTATACCCTACACTCTACACTCTATACCCTACACTCTATACCCTACACTCTATACCCTACACTCTATACCCTACACTCTACACGCTATACCCTACACTCTACACTCTATACCCTACACTCTATACCCTACACTCTATACCCTACACTCTATACCCTACACTCTATACCCTACACTCTACACTCTATACCCTACACTCTATGCCCTACACTCTACACCCTACACTCTATACCCTACACTCTATGCCCTACACTCTATACCCTACACTCTATACCCTACACTCTATACCCTACACTCTACACTCTATACCCTACACTCTATACCCTACACTCTATAACCTACACTCTACACTCTATACCCTACACTCTATACCCTACACTATATACCCTACACTCTATACCATACACTCTACACTCTATACCCTACAATCTATACCCTACACTCTACACTCTATACCCTACACTCTATACCCTACACTCTAATCCCTACACTCTACACTCTATACCCTACACTCTATACCCTACACTCTGTACCCTACACTCTACACTCTATACCCTACACTCTATATCGTACACTCTACACTCTATACCATACACTCTATACCCTACACTCTATACCATACACTCTATACCCTACACTCTACACCCTACACTCTATACCCTACACTCTATACCCTACACTCTATACCCTACACTCTACACCCTACACTCTATACCCTACACGCTATACCATACACTCTATACCCTACACTCTACACTCTATACCCTACACTCTACATCCTACACTCTACACCCTACACTCTATACCCTACACTCTATGCCCTACACTCTATACCCTACACTCTATACCCTACACTCTATACCCTACACTCTACACTCTATACCCTACACTCTATACCCTACACTCTATAACCTACACTCTACACTCTATACCCTACACTCTATACCCTACACTATATACCCTACACTCTATACCATACACTCTACACTCTATACCCTACAATCTATACCCTACACTCTACACTCTATACCCTACACTCTATACCCTACAGTCTAATCCCTACACTCTACACTCTATACCCTACACTCTATACCCTACACTCTGTACCCTACACTCTACACTCTATACCCTACACTCTATATCCTACACTCTACACTCTATACCATACACTCTATACCCTACACTCTATACCATACACTCTATACCCTACACTCTACACCCTACACTCTATACCCTACACTCTATACCCTACACTCTATACCCTACACTCTACACCCTACACTCTATACCCTACACGCTATACCATACACTCTATACCCTACACTCTACACTCTATACCCTACACTCTACATCCTACACTCTATACCCTACACTCTAATCCCGACACTCTACACTCTATACCCTACACTCTATTATCTACACTCTATACCCTACACTCTACACTCTCTACCCTACACTCTATACCCTACACTCTATAACATACACTCTATACCCTACACTCTATACCCTACACTCTATACCATACACTCTACACCATACACTCTATAGCATACACTTTATACCCTACACTCTACACTCTATACCCTACACTCTATACCCTACACTCTACACCCTGCACTCTGTACCCTACACACTATACCCTACACTCTACACTCTATACCCTACACTCTGTACCCTACACTCTATACCCTACACTCTATACCCTACACTCTACACTCTATACCCTACACTCTATAGCCTACACTCTACAATCTATACCCTACACTCTATACCCTACACTCTATACCCTACAGTCTATACCCTACACTCTATACCCTACACTCTACACTCTATACCTTACACTCTACACTCTATTCCCTACACTCTATACCCTACACTCTATACCCTACACTCTATACCCTACACTATATACCCTACACTCTACACCCTACACTCTATACCCTACACTCTATACCATACACTCTATACCCTACACTCTACACTCTATACCCTACACTCTACACCCTACACTCTATACCCTACACTTTAATCCCTTCACTCTACACTCTATACCCTACACTCTATACCCTACACTCTACACTCTATACCTTACACTCTACACTCTATTCCCTACACTCTATACCCTACACTCTATACCCTACACTCTATACCCTACACTCTACACCCTACACTCTATACCCTACACTCTATACCATACACTCTATACCCTACACTCTACACTCTATACCCTACACTCTACACCCTACACTCTATACCCTACACTCTAATCCCTACACTCTACACTCTATACCCTACACTCTATACCCTACACTCTATACCCTACACTCTACACACTCTACCCTACACTCTATACCCTACACTCTATACCCTACACTCTATACCCTACACTCTACACTCTATACCCTACACTCTACACTCTATACCCTACACTCTATACCCTACACTCTATACCCTACACTCTATACCCTACACTCTAATCCCTACACTCTACACTCTATACCCTACACTCTATACCCTACACTCTACACTCTATACCTTACACTCTACACTCTATTCCCTACACTCTATACCCTACACTCTATACCCTACACTCTATACCCTACACTCTATACCCTACACTCTATACCCAACACTCTACACCCTACACTCTATACCCTACACTCTATACCATACACTCTATACCCTACACTCTACACTCTATACCCTACACTCTACACTCTATACCCTACACTCTATACCCTACACTCTATACCCTACACTCTATACCCTACACTCTACACGCTATACCCTACACTCTACACTCTATACCCTACACTCTATACCCTACACTCTATACCCTACACTCTATACCCTACACTCTATACCCTACACTCTACACTCTATACCCTACACTCTATGCCCTACACTCTACACCCTACACTCTATACCCTACACTCTATGCCCTACACTCTATACCCTACACTCTATACCCTACACTCTATACTCTACACTCTACACTCTATACCCTACACTCTATACCCTACACTCTATAACCTACACTCTACACTCTATACCCTACACTCTATACCCTACACTATATACCCTACACTCTATACCATACACTCTACACTCTATACCCTACAATCTATACCCTACACTCTACACTCTATACCCTACACTCTATACCCTACACTCTAATCCCTACACTCTACACTCTATACCCTACACTCTATACCCTACACTCTGTACCCTACACTCTACACTCTATACCCTACACTCTATATCCTACACTCTACACTCTATACCATACACTCTATACCCTACACTCTATACCATACACTCTATACCCTACACTCTACACCCTACACTCTATACCCTACACTCTATACCCTACACTCTATACCCTACACTCTACACCCTACACTCTATACCCTACACGCTATACCATACACTCTATACCCTACACTCTACACTCTATACCCTACACTCTACATCCTACACTCTACACCCTACACTCTATACCCTACACTCTATGCCCTACACTCTATACCCTACACTCTATACCCTACACTCTATACCCTACACTCTACACTCTATACCCTACACTCTATACCCTACACTCTATAACCTACACTCTACACTCTATACCCTACACTCTATACCCTACACTATATACCCTACACTCTATACCATACACTCTACACTCTATACCCTACAATCTATACCCTACACTCTACACTCTACACCCTACACTCTATACCCTACACTCTAATCCCTACACTCTACACTCTATACCCTACACTCTATACCCTACACTCTGTACCCTACACTCTACACTCTATACCCTACACTCTATATCCTACACTCTACACTCTATACCATACACTCTATACCCTACACTCTATACCATACACTCTATACCCTACACTCTACACCCTACACTCTATACCCTACACTCTATACCCTACACTCTATACCCTACACTCTACACCCTACACTCTATACCCTACACGCTATACCATACACTCTATACCCTACACTCTACACTCTATACCCTACACTCTACATCCTACACTCTATACCCTACACTCTAATCCCGACACTCTACACTCTATACCCTACACTCTATTATCTACACTCTATACCCTACACTCTACACTCTCTACCCTACACTCTATACCCTACACTCTATAACATACACTCTATACCCTACACTCTATACCCTACACTCTATACCATACACTCTACACCATACACTCTATAGCATACACTTTATACCCTACACTCTACACTCTATACCCTACACTCTATACCCTACACTCTACACCCTGCACTCTATACCCTACACACTATACCCTACACTCTACACTCTATACCCTACACTCTGTACCCTACACTCTATACCCTACACTCTATACCCTACACTCTACACTCTATACCCTACACTCTATAGCCTACACTCTACAATCTATACCCTACACTCTATACCCTACACTCTATACCCTACACTCGATACCCTACACTCTACACTCTATACCTTACACTCTACAATCTATTCCCTACACTCTATACCCTACACTCTATACCCTACACTCTATACCCTACACTCTATACCCTACACTCTATACCCTACACTCTATACCCTACACTCTACACCCTACACTCTATACCCTACACTCTATACCATACACTCTATACCCTACACTCTACACTCTATAACCTACACTCTACACCCTACACTCTATACCCTACACTCTAATCCCTACACTCTACACTCTATACCCTACACTCTATACCCTACACTCTATACCCTACACTCTATACCCTACACTCTACACCCTACACTCTATACCCTACACTCTATACCATACACTCTATACCCTACACTCTACACTCTATACCCTACACTCTACACCCTACAATCTATACCCTACACTCTAATCCCTACACTCTACACTCTATACCCTACACTCTATACCCTACACTCTATACCCTACACCCTACACACTCTACCCTACACTCTATACCCTACACTCTATACCCTACACTCTATACCCTACACTCTACACTCTATACCCTACACTCTACACTCTATACCCTACACTCTATACCCTACACTCTATACCCTACACTCTATACCCTACACTCTAATCCCTACACTCTACACTCTATACCCTACACTCTATACCCTACACTATACACTCTATACCTTACACTCTACACTCTATTCCCTACACTCTATACCCTACACTCTATACCGTACACTCTATACCCAACACTCTACACCCTACACTCTATACCCTACACTCTATACCATACACTCTATACCCTACACTCTATACCTTACACTCTACACTCTATTCCCTACACTCTATACCCTACACTCTATACCCTACACTCTATACCCTACACTCTACACCCCACACTCTATACCCTACTCTCTATACCATACACTCTATACCCTACACTCTACACTCTATACCCTACAATCTACACCCTACACTCTATACCCTACACTCTAATCCCTACACTCTACACTCTAAACCCTACACTCTATACCCTACACTCTATACCCTACACTCTACACTCTCTACCCTACACTCTCTACACTACACTCTATACCCTACACTCTATACCCTACACTCTACACTCTATACCCTACACTTTATACCCTACACTCTATACCCTACACTCTACACTCTATGCCCTACACTCTACACTCTATACCCTACACTCTATACCCTACACTCTATACCCTACACTCTATACTCTATACCCTACACTCTATACCCTACACTCTATGCCCTACACTCTATACCCTACACTCTATACCCTACACTCTATACCCTACACTCTACACTCTATACCCTACACTCTATACCCTACACTCTATACCCTACACTCTACACTCTATACCCTACACTCTATACCCTACACTCTATACCCTACACTCTACACTCTATACCCTACACTCTATACCCTACACTCTATGCCCTACACTCTATACCTACACTCTATACCCTACACTCTATACCCTACACTCTATACCCTACACTCTACACCCTACACTCTACACTCTATACCCTACACTCTATACCCTACACTCTATACCCTACACTCTACACTCTATACCCTACACTCAATACCCTACACTCTATACCCTACACTCTATACCCTACACTCTATGCCTTACACTCTATACCCTGCACTCTATACCCTACACTCAATACCCTACACTCTATACCCTACACTCTATACCCTACACTCTATGCCCTACACTCTATACCCTACACTCTATACCCTACACTCTATACCCTACACTCTATACCCTACACTCTATACCCTACACTCTACACTCTATACCCTACACTCTATACCCTACACTCTATACCCTACACTCTATACCCTACACTCTATACCCTACAGTCTATGCCCTACACTCTATACCCTACACTATATACCCTACACTCTATACCCTACACTCTACACTCTATACCCTACACTCTATACCCTCACTCTATACCCTACACTCTAATCCCTACACTCTACACTCTATACCCTACACTCTATACCCTACACTCTACACTCTATACCTTACACTCTACACTCTATTCCCTACACTCTATACCCTACACTCTATACCCTACACTCTACACCCTACACTCTATACCCTACACTCTATACCATATACTCTATACCCTACACTCTACACTCTATACCCTACAATCTACACCCTACACTCTATACCCTACACTCTAATCCCAACACTCTACACTCTATACCCTACACTCTATACCCTACACTCTATACCTTACACTCTACACTCTATTCCCTACACTCTATACCCTACACTCTATACCCTACACTCTATACCATACACTCTATACCCTACACTCTACACTCTATACCCTACACTCTACACCCTACACTCTATACCCTACACTCTACACTCTATACCCTACACTCTATACCATACACTCTATACCCTACACTCTATACCGTACACTCTATACCCTACACTCTATACCTTACACTCTACACTCTATTCCCTACACTCTATACCCTACACTCTATACCCTACACTCTACACCCTACACTCTATACCCTACAATCTATACCCTACACTCTATACCCTACACTCTACACTCTCTACCCTACACTCTATACCCTACACTCTATACCCTACACTCTACACTCTATACCCTACACTCTACACTCTATACCCTACACTCTATACCCTACACTCTATACCCTACACTCGATACCCTACACTCTATACCATACACTCTATACCCTACACTCTATACCCTACACTCTATACCCTACACTCTATACCCTACACTCTATACCCTACACTCTATACCCTACACTCTACTCCCTACACTCTATACCCTACACTCTAAATTCTATACCCTACACTCTATACCCTACACTCTATAACCTACACTCTACACTCTATACCCTACACTCTACACTCTATACCCTGCACTCTATATCCTACACTCTATTCCCTACACTCTATACCCTACACTCTATACCCTACACTCTACACTATATACCCTACACTCTATACCCTACACTCTATACCCTACACTCTATACCCTACACTCTATACCCTACACTCTTTGCCCGACACTCTATACTCTACACTCTATACCCTACACTCTATACCCTACACTCTATACCATACACTCTATACCCTACACTCTACACTCTATACCCTACACTCTATACCCTACACTCTATGCCCAACACTCTATACCCTACACTCTACACCCTACACTCTATACCCTACACTCTATACCATACACTCTATACCCTACACTCTACACTCTATACCCTACACTCTACACCCTACACTCTATACCCTACACTCTAATCCCTACACTCTACACTCTATACCCTACACTCTATACCCTACACTCTATACCCTACACTCTACACTCTCTACCCTACACTCTATACCCTACACTCTATACCCTACACTCTATACCCTACACTCTACACTCTATACCCTACACTCTATACCCTACACTCTATACCCTACACTCTATACCCTACACTCAATACCTTACACTCTGTACCCTACACTCTACACTCTATACCCTACACTCTATACCCTACACTCTATACCCTACACTCTACACTCTATACCCAACACTCTATACCCTACACCCTATGCCCTACACTCTATACCCTACACTCTACACCCTACACTCTATACCTTACACTCTATACCCTACTCTCTATACCCTACACTCTAAACTCTATACCCTACACTCTATACCCTACACTCTATAACATACACTCTATACCCTACACTCTATACCCTACAATCTATACCATACACTCTATACCCTACACTCTATACCTACACTCTATACCCTACACTCTATACCATACACTCTATACCCTACACTCTATACCGTACACTCTATACCCTACACTCTATACCCTACACTCTATACCCTACACTCTACACCCTACACTCTATACCTTACACTCTATACCCTACACTCTATACCCTACACTCTAAACTCTATACCCTACACTCTACACTCTATACCCTACACTCTATACCCTACACTCTATACCCTACACTCTATACCCTACACTCTATACCCTACACTCTACACCCTACACTCTATACCTTACACTCTATACCCTACACTCTATACCCTACACTCTAAACTCTATACCCTACACTCTACACTCTATACTCTACACTCTACACTCTATACCCTACACTCTACACTCTATACCCTACACTCTACACTCTACACTCTATACCCTACACTCTATAACATACACTCTATACCCTACACTCTATACCCTACACTCTATACCATACACTCTATACCCTACACTCTATACCCTACACTCTATACCATACACTCTATACCCTACACTCTATACCGTACACTCTATACCCTACACTCTATACCCTACACTCTATACCCTACACTCTACACCCTACACTCTATACCTTACACTCTATACCCTACACTCTATACCCTACACTCTAAACTCTATACCCTACACTCTACACTCTATACCCTACACTCTATACCCTACACTCTATACCCTACACTCTACACTCTATACCCTACACTCTATACGATACACTCCATACCCTACACTCTATACCGTACACTCTATACCCTACACTCTATACCCTACACTCTATACCCTACACTCTACACCCTACACTCTATACCTTACACTCTATAACCTACACTCTATACCCTACACTCTAAACTCTATACCCTACACTCTACACTCTATACCCTACACTCTATAACATACACTCTATACCCTACACTCTATACCCTACACTCTATACCATACACTCTACACTCTATACCCTACACTCTATACCGTACACTCTACACCATACACTCTATAGCATACACTCTATACCCTACACTCTACACTCTATACCCTACACTCTATACCCTACACTCTACACCCTGCACTCTATACCCTACACACTATACCCTACACTCTACACTATATACCCTACACTCTATACCCTACACTCTGTACCCTACATTCTACACTCTATACCCTACACTCTATAGCCTACACTCTACAATCTATACCCTACACTCTATACCCTACAGTCTATACCCTACACTCTATACCCTACACTCTACACTCTATACCTTACACTCTACACTCTATTCCCTACACTCTGTACCCAACACTCTATACCCTACACTCTATACCCTACACTCTATACCCTACACTCTACACCCTACACTCTATACCCTACACTCTATACCATATACTCTATACCCTACACTCTACACTCTATACCCTACACTCTACACCCTACACTCTATACCCTACACTCTAATCCCAACACTCTACACTCTATACCCTACACTCTATACCCTACAGTCTACACTCTATACCTTACACTCTACACTCTATTCCCTACACTCTATACCCTACACTCTATACCCTACACTCTACACTCTATACCCTACACTCTACACCCTACACTCTATACCCTACACTCTAACCCCTACACTCTACACTCTATACCCTACACTCTATACCCTACACTCTATACCCTACACTCTACACTCTCTACCCTACACTCTATACCCTACACTCTATACCCTACACTCTATACCCTACACTCTATACCCTACACTCTATACCATACACTATACCCTACACTCTATACCCTACACTCTATCCTACACACTATACCCTACACTCTACACTCTATACCCTACACTCTATACCCTACACTCTATACCCTACACTCTACACTCTATACCCTACACTCTATACCCTACACTCTATACCCTACACTCTATACCCTACACTCTATACCATACACTCTATACCCTACACTCTATACCCTACACTCTATCCTACACACTATACCCTACACTCTACACTCTATACCCTACACTCTATACCCTACACTCTATACCCTACACTCTACACTCTATACCCTACACTCTACACTCTATACCCTACACTCTATACCGTACACTCTATACCCTACACTCTATACCCTACACTCTATACCCTACACTCTACACCCTACACTCTATACCCTACACTCTATACCATATACTCTATACCCTACACTCTACACTCTATACCCTACACTCTACACCCTACACTTTATACCCTACACTCTAATCCCAACACTCTACACTCTATACCTTACACTCTATACCCTACACTCTACACTCTATACATTACACTCTACACTCTATTCCCTACACTCTATACCCTACACTCTATACCCTACACTCTATACCCTACACTCTATACCCTACACTCTACACCCTACACTCTATACCCTACACTCTATACCATACACTCTATACCCTACACTCTACACTCTATACCCTACACTCTACACCCTACACTCTATACCCTACACTCTAATCCCTACACTCTATACCCTACACTCTACACTCTATACCCTACACTCTATACCATACACTCTATACCCTACACTCTATACCGTACACTCTATACCCTACACTCTATACCTTACACTCTACACTCTATTCCCTACACTCTATACCCTACACTCTATACCCTACACTCTATACTCTACACTCTATACCCTACACTCTACACCCTACACTCTATACCCTACACTCTATACCCTACACTCTATACCCTACACTCTACACTCTATACCCTACACTCTATACCCTACACTCTATACCATACACTCTACACTCTATACCCTACACTCTATACCCTACACTCTATACCCTACACTCTATACCCTACACTCTAATCCCTACACTCTACACTCTATACCCTACACTCTATACCCTACACTCTACACTCTATACCTTACACTCTACACTCTATTCCCTACACTCTATACCCTACACTCTATACCCTACACTCTATACCCTACACTCTATACCCTACACTCTATACCCAACACTCTACACCCTACACTCTATACCCTACACTCTATACCATACACTCTATACCCTACACTCTACACTCTATACCCTACACTCTACACTCTATACCCTACACTCTATACCCTACACTCTATACCCTACACTCTATACCCCCTACACTCTACACGCTATACCCTACACTCTACACTCTATACCCTACACTCTATACCCTACACTCTATACCCTACACTCTATACCCTACACTCTATACCCTACACTCTACACTCTATACCCTACACTCTATGCCCTACACTCTACACCCTACACTCTACACCCTACACTCTATACCCTACACTCTATACCCTACACTCTATACCCTACACTCTACACTCTATACCCTACACTCTATACCCTACACTCTATACCCTACACTCTACACTCTATACCCTACACTCTATACCCTACACTCTATACCCTACACTCTATACCCTACACTCTACACTCTATACCCTACACTCTATACCCTACACTCTATACCCTACACTCTACACTCTATA
This sequence comes from Ranitomeya imitator, assembly GCF_032444005.1. Lineage (NCBI taxonomy): Eukaryota > Metazoa > Chordata > Amphibia > Anura > Dendrobatidae > Ranitomeya > Ranitomeya imitator. The sequence goes on along the minus strand of NW_027193486.1, from coordinate 44,896 downwards.
CCCTACACTCTATACCCTACACTCTATACCCTACACTCTATACCCTACACTCTAATCCCTACACTCTACACTCTATACCCTACACTCTATACCCTACACTCTACACTCTATACCTTACACTCTACACTCTATTCCCTACACTCTATACCCTACACTCTACACCCTACACTCTATACCCTACACTCTATACCCTACACTCTATACCCAACACTCTACACCCTACACTCTATACCCTACACTCTATACCATACACTCTATACCCTACACTCTACACTCTATACCCTACACTCTACACTCTATACCCTACACTCTATACCCTACACTCCATACCCTACACTCTATACCCCCTACACTCTACACGCTATACCCTACACTCTACACTCTATACCCTACACTCTATACCCTACACTCTATACCCTACACTCTATACCCTACACTCTATACCCTACACTCTATACCCTACACTCTACACTCTATACCCTACACTCTATGCCCTACACTCTACACCCTACACTCTATACCCTACACTCTATGCCCTACACTCTATACCCTACACTCTATACCCTACACTCTATACCCTACACTCTACACTCTATACCCTACACTCTATACCCTACACTCTATAACCTACACTCTACACTCTATACCCTACACTCTATACCCTACACTATATACCCTACACTCTATACCATACACTCTACACTCTATACCCTACAATCTATACCCTACACTCTACACTCTATACCCTACACTCTATACCCTACACTCTAATCCCTACACTCTACACTCTATACCCTACACTCTATACCCTACACTCTGTACCCTACACTCTACACTCTATACCCTACACTCTATATCCTACACTCTACACTCTATACCATACACTCTATACCCTACACTCTATACCATACACTCTATACCCTACACTCTACACCCTACACTCTATACCCTACACTCTATACCCTACACTCTATACCCTACACTCTACACCCTACACTCTATACCCTACACGCTATACCATACACTCTATACCCTACACTCTACACTCTATACCCTACACTCTACATCCTACACTCTACACCCTACACTCTATACCCTACACTCTATGCCCTACACTCTATACCCTACACTCTATACCCTACACTCTATACCCTACACTCTACACTCTATACCCTACACTCTATACCCTACACTCTATAACCTACACTCTACACTCTATACCCTACACTCTATACCCTACACTATATACCCTACACTCTATACCATACACTCTACACTCTATACCCTACAATCTATACCCTACACTCTACACTCTATACCCTACACTCTATACCCTACACTCTAATCCCTACACTCTACACTCTATACCCTACACTCTATACCCTACACTCTGTACCCTACACTCTACACTCTATACCCTACACTCTATATCCTACACTCTACACTCTATATCATACACTCTATACCCTACACTCTATACCATACACTCTATACCCTACACTCTACACCCTACACTCTATACCCTACACTCTATACCCTACACTCTATACCCTACACTCTACACCCTACACTCTATACCCTACACGCTATACCATACACTCTATACCCTACACTCTACACTCTATACCCTACACTCTACATCCTACACTCTATACCCTACACTCTAATCCCGACACTCTACACTCTATACCCTACACTCTATTATCTACACTCTATACCCTACACTCTACACTCTCTACCCTACACTCTATACCCTACACTCTATAACATACACTCTATACCCTACACTCTATACCCTACACTCTATACCATACACTCTACACCATACACTCTATAGCATACACTTTATACCCTACACTCTACACTCTATACCCTACACTCTATACCCTACACTCTACACCCTGCACTCTATACCCTACACACTATACCCTACACTCTACACTCTATACCCTACACTCTGTACCCTACACTCTATACCCTACACTCTATACCCTACACTCTACACTCTATACCCTACACTCTATAGCCTACACTCTACAATCTATACCCTACACTCTATACCCTACACTCTATACCCTACACTCGATACCCTACACTCTACACTCTATACCTTACACTCTACAATCTATACCCTACACTCTATACCCTACACTCTATACCCTACACTCTATACCCTACACTCTATACCCTACACTCTACACTCTATACCCTACACTCTATGCCCTACACTCTACACCCTACACTCTATACCCTACACTCTATGCCCTACACTCTATACCCTACACTCTATACCCTACACTCTATACCCTACACTCTACACTCTACACCCTACACTCTATACCCTACACTCTATAACCTACACTCTACACTCTATACCCTACACTCTATACCCTACACTATATACCCTACACTCTATACCATACACTCTACACTCTATACCCTACAATCTATACCCTACACTCTACACTCTATACCCTACACTCTATACCCTACACTCTAATCCCTACACTCTACACTCTATACCCTACACTCTATACCCTACACTCTGTACCCTACACTCTACACTCTATACCCTACACTCTATATCCTACACTCTACACTCTATACCATACACTCTATACCCTACACTCTATACCATACACTCTATACCCTACACTCTACACCCTACACTCTATACCCTACACTCTATACCCTACACTCTATACCCTACACTCTACACCCTACACTCTATACCCTACACGCTATACCATACACTCTATACCCTACACTCTACACTCTATACCCTACACTCTACATCCTACACTCTACACCCTACACTCTATACCCTACACTCTATGCCCTACACTCTATACCCTACACTCTATACCCTACACTCTATACCCTACATTCTACACTCTATACCCTACACTCTATACCCTACACTCTATAACCTACACTCTACACTCTATACCCTACACTCTATACCCTACACTATATACCCTACACTCTATACCATACACTCTACACTCTATACCCTACAATCTATACCCTACACTCTACACTCTATACCCTACACTCTATACCCTACACTCTAATCCCTACACTCTACACTCTATACCCTACACTCTATACCCTACACTCTGTACCCTACACTCTACACTCTATACCCTACACTCTATATCCTACACTCTACACTCTATACCATACACTCTATACCCTACACTCTATACCATACACTCTATACCCTACACTCTACACCCTACACTCTATACCCTACACTCTATACCCTACACTCTATACCCTACACTCTACACCCTACACTCTATACCCTACACGCTATACCATACACTCTATACCCTACACTCTACACTCTATACCCCACACTCTACATCCTACACTCTATACCCTACACTCTAATCCCGACACTCTACACTCTATACCCTACACTCTATTATCTACACTCTATACCCTACACTCTACACTCTCTACCCTACACTCTATACCCTACACTCTATAACATACACTCTATACCCTACACTCTATACCCTACACTCTATACCATACACTCTACACCATACACTCTATAGCATACACTTTATACCCTACACTCTACACTCTATACCCTACACTCTATACCCTACACTCTACACCCTGCACTCTATACCCTACACACTATACCCTACACTCTACACTCTATACCCTACACTCTGTACCCTACACTCTATACCCTACACTCTATACCCTACACTCTACACTCTATACCCTACACTCTATAGCCTACACTCTACAATCTATACCCTACACTCTATACCCTACACTCTATACCCTACACTCGATACCCTACACTCTACACTCTATACCTTACACTCTACAATCTATTCCCTACACTCTATACCCTACACTCTATACCCTACACTCTATACCCTACACTCTATACCCTACACTCTACACCCTACACTCTATACCCTACACTCTAATCCCTTCACTCTACACTTTATACCCTACACTCTATACCCTACACTCTATACCCTACACTCTATACCCTACACTCTACACCCTACACTCTATACCCTACACTCTATACCATACACTCTATACCCTACACTCTACACTCTATAACCTACACTCTACACCCTACACTCTATACCCTACACTCTAATCCCTACACTCTACACTCTATACCCTACACTCTATACCCTACACTCTATACCCTACACTCTATACCCTACACTCTACACCCTACACTCTATACCCTACACTCTATACCATACACTCTATACCCTACACTCTACACTCTATACCCTACACTCTATACCCTACACTCTACACACTCTACCCTACACTCTATACCCTACACTCTATACCCTACACTCTATACCCTACACTCTACACTCTATACCCTACACTCTACACTCTATACCCTACACTCTATACCCTACACTCTATACCCTACACTCTATACCCTACACTCTAATCCCTACACTCTACACTCTATACCCTACACTCTATACCCTACACTATACACTCTATACCTTACACTCTACACTCTATTCCCTACACTCTATACCCTACACTCTATACCGTACACTCTATACCCAACACTCTACACCCTACACTCTATACCCTACACTCTATACCATACACTCTATACCCTACACTCTATACCTTACACTCTACACTCTATTCCCTACACTCTATACCCTACACTCTATACCCTACACTCTATACCCTACACTCTACACCCCACACTCTATACCCTACTCTCTATACCATACACTCTATACCCTACACTCTACACTCTATACCCTACAATCTACACCCTACACTCTACACTCTAAACCCTACACTCTATACCCTACACTCTATACCCTACACTCTACACTCTCTACCCTACACTCTCTACACTACACTCTATACCCTACACTCTATACCCTACACTCTACACTCTATACCCTACACTTTATACCCTACACTCTATACCCTACACTCTACACTCTATGCCCTACACTCTACACTCTATACCCTACACTCTATACCCTACACTCTATACCCTACACTCTATACTCTATACCCTACACTCTATACCCTACACTCTATGCCCTACACTCTATACCCTACACTCTATACCCTACACTCTATACCCTACACTCTACACTCTATACCCTACACTCTATACCCTACACTCTATACCCTACACTCTACACTCTATACCCTACACTCTATACCCTACACTCTATACCCTACACTCTACACTCTATACCCTACACTCTATACCCTACACTCTATGCCCTACACTCTATACCTACACTCTATACCCTACACTCTATACCCTACACTCTATACCCTACACTCTACACCCTACACTCTACACTCTATACCCTACACTCTATACCCTACACTCTATACCCTACACTCTACACTCTATACCCTACACTCAATACCCTACACTCTATACCCTACACTCTATACCCTACACTCTATGCCTTACACTCTATACCCTGCACTCTATACCCTACACTCAATACCCTACACTCTATACCCTACACTCTATACCCTACACTCTATGCCCTACACTCTATACCCTACACTCTATACCCTACACTCTATACCCTACACTCTATACCCTACACTCTACACTCTATACCCTACACTCTACACCCTACACTCTATACCCTACACTCTAATCCCAACACTCTATACCCTACACTCTATACCCTACACTCTATACTCTACACTCTACACTCTATACCCTACACTCTATACCCTCACTCTATACCCTACACTCTAATCCCTACACTCTACACTCTATACCCTACACTCTATACCCTACACTCTACACTCTATACCTTACACTCTACACTCTATTCCCTACACTCTATACCCTACACTCTATACCCTACACTCTACACCCTACACTCTATACCCTACACTCTATACCATATACTCTATACCCTACACTCTACACTCTATACCCTACACTCTACACCCTACACTCTATACCCTACACTCTAATCCCAACACTCTATACCCTACACTCTATACCCTACACTCTATACCTTACACTCTACACTCTATTCCCTACACTCTATACCCTACACTCTATACCCTACACTCTAATCCCTACACTCTATACCCTACACTCTATACCCTACACTCTATACCATACACTCTATACCCTACACTCTATACCGTACACTCTATACCCTACACTCTATACCTTACACTCTACACTCTATTCCCTACACTCTATACCCTACACTCTATACCCTACACTCTACACCCTACACTCTATACCCTACACTCTATACCCTACACTCTATACCCTACACTCTACACTCTCTACCCTACACTCTATACCCTACACTCTATAACCTACACTCTACACTCTATACCCTACACTCTACACTCTATATCCTACACTCTATACCCTACACTCTATACCCTACACTCTATACCCTACACTCTATACCATACACTCTATACCCTACACTCTATACCCTACACTCTATACCCTACACTCTATACCCTACACTCTACTCCCTACACTCTATACCCTACACTCTATACCCTACACTCTAAATTCTATACCCTACACTCTATACCCTACACTCTATAACCTACACTCTACACTCTATACCCTACACTCTACACTCTATACCCTGCACTCTATACCCTACACTCTATTCCCTACACTCTATACCCTACACTCTATACCCTACACTCTACACTCTATACCCTACACTCTATACCCTACACTCTATACCCTACACTCTATACCCTACACTCTTTGCCCGACACTCTATACTCTACACTCTATACCCTACACTCTATACCCTACACTCTATACCATACACTCTATACCCTACACTCTACACTCTATACCCTACACTCTATACCCTACACTCTATGCCTTACACTCTATACCCTGCACTCTATACCCTACACTCAATACCCTACACTCTATACCCTACACTCTATACCCTACACTCTATGCCCTACACTCTATACCCTACACTCTATACCCTACACTCTATACCCTACACTCTATACCCTACACTCTACACTCTATACCCTACACTCTACACCCTACACTCTATACCCTACACTCTAATCCCAACACTCTATACCCTACACTCTATACCCTACACTCTATACTCTACACTCTACACTCTATACCCTAAACTCTATACCCTCACTCTATACCCTACACTCTAATCCCTACACTCTACACTCTATACCCTACACTCTATACCCTACACTCTACACTCTATACCTTACACTCTACACTCTATTCCCTACACTCTATACCCTACACTCTATACCCTACACTCTACACCCTACACTCTATACCCTACACTCTATACCATATACTCTATACCCTACACTCTACACTCTATACCCTACACTCTACACCCTACACTCTATACCCTACACTCTAATCCCAACACTCTATACCCTACACTCTATACCCTACACTCTATACCTTACACTCTACACTCTATTCCCTACACTCTATACCCTACACTCTATACCCTACACTCTAATCCCTACACTCTATACCCTACACTCTACACTCTATACCCTACACTCTATACCATACACTCTATACCCTACACTCTATACCGTACACTCTATACCCTACACTCTATACCTTACACTCTACACTCTATTCCCTACACTCTATACCCTACACTCTATACCCTACACTCTACACCCTACACTCTATACCCTACACTCTATACCCTACACTCTATACCCTACACTCTACACTCTCTACCCTACACTCTATACCCTACACTCTATAACCTACACTCTACACTCTATACCCTACACTCTACACTCTATATCCTACACTCTATACCCTACACTCTATACCCTACACTCTATACCCTACACTCTATACCATACACTCTATACCCTACACTCTATACCCTACACTCTATACCCTACACTCTATACCCTACACTCTACTCCCTACACTCTATACCCTACACTCTATACCCTACACTCTAAATTCTATACCCTACACTCTATACCCTACACTCTATAACCTACACTCTACACTCTATACCCTACACTCTACACTCTATACCCTGCACTCTATACCCTACACTCTATTCCCTACACTCTATACCCTACACTCCATACCCTACACTCTACACTATATACCCTACACTCTATACCCTACACTCTATACCCTACACTCTATACCCTACACTCTATACCCTACACTCTTTGCCCGACACTCTATACTCTACACTCTATACCCTACACTCTATACCCTACACTCTATACCATACACTCTATACCCTACACTCTATACCCTCTGTACCATACACTCTACACTCTATACCCTACACTCTGTACCTATACCCTACACTCTACACTCTATACCCTACACTCTACACCCTACACTCTATACCCTACACTCTAATCCCTACACTCTACACTCTATACCCTACACTCTATACCCTACACTCTATACCCTACACTCTACACTCTCTACCCTACACTCTATACCCTACACTCTATACCCTACACTCTATACCCTACACTCTACACTCTATACCCTACACTCTATACCCTACACTCTATACCCTACACTCTATACCCTACACTCAATACCTTACACTCTGTACCCTACACTCTACACTCTATACCCTACACTCTATACCCTACATTCTATACCCTACACTCTACACTCTATACCCAACACTCTATACCCTACACCCTATGCCCGACACTCTACACTCTACACCATACACTCAATAGCATACACTCTATACCCTACACTCTACACTCTATATCTTACACTCTATACCCTACACTCTACACCCTGCACTCTATACCCTACACACTATACCCTACACTCTACACTCTATACCCTACACTCTATACCCTACACTCTATACCCTACACTCTACACTCTATACCCTACACTCCATAGCCTACACTCTACAATCTATACCCTACACTCCATAGCCTACACTCTACAATCTATACCCTACACTCTATACCCTACAGTCTATACCCTACACTCTATACCCTACACTCTACACTCTATACCTTACACTCTACACTCTATACCCTACACTCTATACCCTACACTCTATACCCTACACTCTACACCCTACACTCTATACCTTACACTCTATACCCTACACTCTATACCCTACACTCTAAACTCTATACCCTACACTCTACACTCTATACCCTACACTCTATAACATACACTCTATACCCTACACTCTATACCATACACTCTACACTCTATACCCTACACTCTATACCATACACTCTACACCATACACTCAATAGCATACACTCTATACCCTACACTCTACACTCTATATCTTACACTCTATACCCTACACTCTACACCCTGCACTCTATACCCTACACACTATACCCTACACTCTACACTCTATACCCTACACTCTATATCCTACACTCTATACCCTACACTCTACACTCTATACCCTACACTCCATAGCCTACACTCTACAATCTATACCCTACACTCTATACCCTACAGTCTATACCCTACACTCTATACCCTACACTCTACACTCTATACCTTACACTCTACACTCTATACCCTACACTCTATACCCTACACTCTATACCCTACACTCTATACCCTACACTCTACACCCTACACTCTATACCCTACACTCTATACCATACACTCTATACTCTACACTCTACACTCTATACCCTACACTCTACACCTTACACTCTATACCCTACACTCTAATCCCTACACTCTACACTCTATACCCTACACTCTATACCCTACACTCTACACTCTATACCTTACACTGTACACTCTATTCCCTACAGTCTATACCCTACACTCTATACCCTACACTCTATACCCTACACTCTACACTCTATACCTTACACTCTACACTCTATTCCCTACACTCTATACCCTACACTCTATACCCTACACTCTATACCCTACACTCTATACCCTACACTCTACACCCTACACTCTATACCCTACACTCTATACCATACACTCTATACCCTACACTCTACACTCTATACCCTACACTCTACATCCTACACTCTATACCCTACACTCTAATTCCGACACTCTACACTCTATACCCTACACTCTATACCCTACACTCTATACCCTACACTCTACACTCTCTACCCTACACTCTATACCCTACACTCTATAACATACACTCTATACCCTACACTCTATACCCTACACTCTATACCATACACTCTACACTCTATACCCTACACTCTGTACCATACACTCTACACCATACACTCTATAGCATACACTCTATACCCTACACTCTACACTCTATACCCTACACTCTATACCCTACACTCTACACCCTGCACTCTATACCCTACACACTATACCCTACACTTTACACTCTATACCCTACACTCTATACCCTACACTCTATACCCTACACTCTATACCCTACACTCTACACTCTATACCCTACACTCTATAGCCTACACTCTACAATCTATACCCTACACTCTATACCCTACACTCAATACCCTACAGTCTATACCCTACACTCTATACCCTACACTCTACACTCTATACCTTACACTCTACACTCTATTCCCTACACTCTATACCCTACACTCTATACCCTACACTCTATACCCTACACTCTACACCCTACACTCTATACCCTACACTCTATACCATACACTCTATACCCTACACTCTACACTCTATACCCTACACTCTACACCCAACACTCTATACCCTACACTCTAATCCCTTCACTCTACACTCTATACCCTACACTCTATACCCTACACTCTATACCTTACACTCTACACTCTATTCCCTACACTCTATACCCTACACTCTATACCCTACACTCTACACTCTATACCCTACACTCTATACCATACACTCTATACCCTACACTCTACACTCTATACCCTACACTCTACACCCTACACTCTATACCCTACACTCTAATCCCTACACTCTACACTCTATACCCTACACTCTATACCCTACACTCTACACTCTATACCTTACACTCTACACTCTATTCCCTACACTCTATACCCTACACTCTATACCCTACACTCTATACCCTACACTCTATACCCTACACTCTATACCATACACTCTATACCCTACACTCTACACTCTATACCCTACACTCCATAGCCTACACTCTACAATCTATACCCTACACTCTATACCCTACAGTCTATACCCTACACTCTATACCCTACACTCTACACTCTATACCTTACACTCTACACTCTATACCCTACACTCTATACCCTACACTCTATACCCTACACTCTATACCCTACACTCTACACCCTACACTCTATACCCTACACTCTATACCATACACTCTATACTCTACACTCTACACTCTATACCCTACACTCTACACCTTACACTCTATACCCTACACTCTAATCCCTACACTCTACACTCTATACCCTACACTCTATACCCTACACTCTACACTCTATACCTTACACTCTACACTCTATTCCCTACAGTCTATACCCTACACTCTATACCCTACACTCTATACCCTACACTCTACACTCTATACCTTACACTCTACACTCTATTCCCTACACTCTATACCCTACACTCTATACCCTACACTCTATACCCTACACTCTATACCCTACACTCTACACCCTACACTCTATACCCTACACTCTATACCATACACTCTATACCCTACACTCTACACTCTATACCCTACACTCTACATCCTACACTCTATACCCTACACTCTAATTCCGACACTCTACACTCTATACCCTACACTCTATACCCTACACTCTATACCCTACACTCTACACTCTCTACCCTACACTCTATACCCTACACTCTATAACATACACTCTATACCCTACACTCTATACCCTACACTCTATACCATACACTCTACACTCTATACCCTACACTCTGTACCATACACTCTACACCATACACTCTATAGCATACACTCTATACCCTACACTCTACACTCTATACCCTACACTCTATACCCTACACTCTACACCCTGCACTCTATACCCTACACACTATACCCTACACTTTACACTCTATACCCTACACTCTATACCCTACACTCTATACCCTACACTCTATACCCTACACTCTACACTCTATACCCTACACTCTATAGCCTACACTCTACAATCTATACCCTACACTCTATACCCTACACTCAATACCCTACAGTCTATACCCTACACTCTATACCCTACACTCTACACTCTATACCTTACACTCTACACTCTATTCCCTACACTCTATACCCTACACTCTATACCCTACACTCTATACCCTACACTCTACACCCTACACTCTATACCCTACACTCTATACCATACACTCTATACCCTACACTCTACACTCTATACCCTACACTCTACACCCAACACTCTATACCCTACACTCTAATCCCTTCACTCTACACTCTATACCCTACACTCTATACCCTACACTCTATACCTTACACTCTACACTCTATTCCCTACACTCTATACCCTACACTCTATACCCTACACTCTACACCCTACACTCTATACCCTACACTCTATACCATACACTCTATACCCTACACTCTACACTCTATACCCTACACTCTACACCCTACACTCTATACCCTACACTCTAATCCCTACACTCTACACTCTATACCCTACACTCTATACCCTACACTCTACACTCTATACCTTACACTCTACACTCTATTCCCTACACTCTATACCCTACACTCTATACCCTACACTCTATACCCTACACTCTATACCCTACACTCTATACCATACACTCTATACCCTACACTCTACACTCTATACCCTACACTCTACAACCTACACTCTATACCCTACACTCTAATCCCTACACTCTACACTCTATACCCTACACTCTATACCCTACACTCTATACCCTACACTCTACACTCTATAACCTACACTCTACACTCTATACCCTACACTCTATACCCTACACTCTATACCCTACACTCTACACTCTATGCCCTACACTCTACACTCTATACCCTACACTCTACACTCTATACCCTACACTCTACACTCTATACCCTACACTCTATACCCTACACTCTATACCCTACACTCTATACCCTACACTCTACACTCTATGCCCTACACTCTACACTCTATACCTTACACTCTACACCCTATCACCTACACTCTATACCCTACACTCTATACCCTACACTCTATACCCTACACTCTACACCCCACACTCTACACCCCACACTCTATACCCTACACTCTATACCATACACTCTATACCCTACACTCTACACTCTATACCCTACACTCTACACCCTACACTCTATACACTACACTCTAATCCCTACACTCAACACTCTATACCCTACACTCTATACCCTACACTCTATACCCTACACTCTACACTCTCTACCCTACACTCTCTACCCTACACTCTATACCCTACACTCTATACTCTACACTCTACACTCTATTCCCTACACTCTACACTCTATACCCCACACTCTATACCCTACACTCTATACCCTACACTCTACACTCTATGCCCTACACTCTACACTCTATACCCTACACTCTATACCCTACACTCTATACCCTACACTCTACACTCTATACCCTACACTCTATACCCTACACTCTATGCCCTACACTCTATACCCTACACTCTATACCCTACACTCTATACCCTACACTCTACACTCTATACCCTACACTCTATACCCTACACTCTATACCCTACACTCTACACTCTATACCCTACACTCTATACCCTACACTCTATACCCTACACTCTACACTCTATACCCTACACTCTATACCCTACACTCTATACCCTACACTCTATACCCTTCACTCTATACCCTACACTCTACACTCTATACCCTACACTCTATACCCTACACTCTATACCCTACACTCTATACCCTACACTCTACACTCTATACCCTACGCTCTATACCCTACACTCTATGCCCTACACTCTATACCCTACACTCTATACCCTACACTCTATACCCTACACTCTACACTCTATTCCCTACACTCTATACCCTACACTCTATACCCTACACTCTATACCATACACTCTATACCCTACACTCTACACTCTATACCCTACACTCTACATCCCACACTCTATACCCTAAACTCTAATCCCGACACTCTACACTCTATACCCTACACTCTATACCCTACACTCTATACCCTACACTCTACACTCTATACCCTACACTCTATACCCTACACTCTATACCCTACACTCTATACCGTACACTCTATACCCTACACTCTATACCCTACACTCTACACTCTATACCCTACACTCTATACCCTACACTCTATACCCTACACTCTACACTCTATACCCTACGCTCTATACCCTACACTCTATGCCCTACACTCTATACCCTACACTCTATACCCTACACTCTATACCCTACACTCTACACTCTATTCCCTACACTCTATACCCTACACTCTATACCCTACACTCTATACCATACACTCTATACCCTACACTCTACACTCTATACCCTACACTCTACATCCCACACTCTATACCCTACACTCTAATCCCGACACTCTACACTCTATACCCTACACTCTATACCCTACACTCTATACCCTACACTCTACACTCTCTACCCTACACTCTATACCCTACATTCTATAACATGCACTCTATACCCTACACTCTATACCCTACACTCTATATCATACACTCTACACTCTATACCCTACACTCTATACCATGCACTCTACACCATACACTCTATACCCTACACTCAATACCCTACACTCTACACTCTATACCCTACACTCTATAGCCTACACTCTACAATCTATACCCTACACTCTATACCCTACACTCTATACCCTACAGTCTATACCCTACACTCTATACCCTACACTCTACACTCTATACCTTACACTCTACACTCTATTCCCTACACTCTATACCCTACACTCTATACCCTACACTCTATACCCTACACTCTACACCCTACACTCTATACCCTACACTCTATACAATACAATCTATACCCTACACTCTACACTCTATACCCTACACTCTACACCCTACACTCTATACCCTACACTCTAATCCCTACACTCTATACCCTACACTCTATACCCTACACTCTACACTCTATACCCTACACTCTACACTCTATTCCCTACACTCTATACCCTACAATCTATACCCTACACTCTATACACTACACTCTATACCCTACACTCTACACCCTAAACTCTATACCCTACACTCTATACCATACACTCTATACCCTACACTCTACACTCTATACCATACACTCTACACCCTACACTCTATACCCTACACTCTAATCCCTACACTCTACACTCTGTACCCTACACTCTATACCCTACACTCTACACTCTCTACCCTACACTCTATACCCTGCATTCTATACCCTACACTCTATACCCTACACTCTACACTCTATACCCTACACTCTACACTCTATACCCTACACTCTATACCCTACACTCTATACCCTACACTCTATACCCTACACTCTACACTCTATGCCCTACACTCTACACTCTATACCCTACACTCTACACTCTATTCCCTACACTCTATACCCTACACTCTATACCCTACACTCTATACCCTACACTCTACACCCCACACTCTATACCCTACACTCTATACCATACAATCTATACCCTACACTCTACACTCTATACCCTACACTCTACACCCTACACTCTATACACTACACTCTAATCCCTACACTCTACACTCTATACCCTACACTCTATACCCTACACTCTATACCCTACACTCTACACTCTCTACCCTACACTCTATACCCTACACTCTATACCCTACACTCTACACTCTACACTCTATACCCTACACTCTATTCCCTACACTCTATACCCTACACTCTACACTCTATGCCCTACACTCTACACTCTATACCCTACACTCTATACCCTACACTCTATACCCTACACTCTATACCCTACACTCTATACCCTACACTCTATGCCCTACACTCTATACCCTACACTCTATACCCTACACTCTATACCCTACACGCTACACTCTATACCCTACACTCTATACCCTACACTCTATACCCTACACTCTACACTCTATACCCTACACTCTATACCCTACACTCTATACCCTACACTCTACACTCTATACCCTACACTCTATACCCTACACTCTATGCCCTACACTCTATACCATACACTCTATACCCTACACTCTATACCCTACACTCTATACCCTACACTCTATACCCTACACTCTACACTCTATACCCTATACTCTATACCCTACACTCTATACCCTACACTCTACACTCTATACCCTACACTCTATGCCCTACGCTCTATACCCTACACTCTACACTCTATACCCTACACTCTATACCCTACACTCTATGCCCTACACTCTATACCCTACACTCTATACCCTACACTCTATACCCTACACTCTATACCCTACACTCTACACTCTATACCCTACACTCTATACCCTACACTCTATACCCTACACTCTACACTCTATACCCTACTCTCTATACCCTACACTCTATGCCCTACACTCTATACCCTACACTCTATACCCTACACTCTATACCCTACACTCTACACTCTATACCCTACACTCTATACCCTACACTCTACACTCTATTCCCTACACTCTATACCCTACACTCTATACCCTACACTCTATACCCTACACTCTACACCCTACACTCTACACCCTACACTCTATACCATACACTCTACACCCTACACTCTACACTCTATGCCCTACACTCTACACCCTACACTCTATACCCTACACTCTAATCCCTACACTCTACACTCTATACCCTACACTCTATACCCTACACTCTATACCCTACACTCTACACTCTATACCCTACACTCTACACTCTATACCCTACACTCTATACCCTACACTCTATACCCTACACTCTATACCCTACACTCTATACCCTACACTCTACACTCTATGCCCTACACTCTACACTCTATACCCTACACTCTACACTCTATACCCTACACTCTACACTCTATACCCTACACTCTATACCCTTTACTCTATACCCTACACTCTATACCCTACACTCTACACTCTATGCCCTACACTCTACACTCTATACCTTACACTCAACACTCTATTCCCTACACTCTATACCCTACACTCTATACCCTACACTCTATACCCTACATTCTATACCCTACACTCTACACCCTACACTCTATACCCTACACTCTATACCATACACTCTATACCCTACACTCTACACTCTATGCCCTACACTCTACACCCTACACTCTATACCCTACATTCTAATCCCTACACTCTACACTCTATACCCTACACTCTATACCCTACACTCTATACCCTACACTCTACACTCTCTACCCTACACTCTCTACCCTACACTCTATACCCTACACTCTATACCCTACACTCTACACTCTATACCCTACACTCTACACTCTATACCCTACACTCTATACCCTACACTCTATACCCTACACTCAACACTCTATACCCTACACTCTATACCCTACACTCTATACCCTACACTCTATACCCTACACTCTATACCCTACACTCTACACTCTATACCCTACACTCTATACCCTACACTCTACACTCTATACCCTACACTCTATACCCTACACTCTATACCCTACACTCTACACTCTATACCCTACACTCTATACCCTACACTCTATGCCCTACACTCTATACCCTACACTCTATACCCTACACTCTATACCCTACACTCTACACTCTATACCCTACACTCTATACCCTACACTCTATACCCTACACTCTACACTCTATACCCTACACTCTATACCCTACACTCTATGCTCTACACTCTATACCCTACACTCTATACCCTACACTCTATACCCTACACTCTACACTCTATACCCTACACTCTATACCCTACACTCTATACCCTACACTCTAATCCCTACACTCTATACCCTACACTCTATACCCTACACTCTACACTCTATACCCTACACTCTATACCCTACACTCTATGCCCTACACTCTATACCCTACACTCTATACCCTACACTCTATACCCTACACTCTACACTCTATACCCTACACTCTATACCCTACACTCTATACCCTACACTCTACACTCTATACCCTACACTCTATACCCTACACTCTATGCTCTACACTCTATACCCTACACTCTATACCCTACACTCTATACCCTACACTCTACACTCTATACCCTACACTCTATACCCTACACTCTATACCCTACACTCTAATCCCTACACTCTACACTCTATACCCTACACTCTACACTCTATTCCCTACACTCTACACTCTATACCCTACACTCTATACCCTACACTCTATACCCTACACTCTATACCCTACACTCTACACTCTATACCCTACACTCTATACCCTACACTCTATACCCTACACTCTACACTCTATACCCTACACTCTATACCCTACACTCTACACTCTATACCCTACACTCTATACCCTACACTCTATACCCTACACTCTAATCCCTACACTCTACACTCTATACCCTACACTCTACACTCTATTCCCTACACTCTACACTCTATACCCTACACTCTATACCCTACACTCTATACCCTACACTCTATACCCTACACTCTACACTCTATACCCTACACTCTATACCCTACACTCTATGCCCTACACTCTATACCCTACACTCTATACCCTACACTCTATACCCTACACGCTACACTCTATACCCTACACTCTATACCCTACACTCTATACCCTACACTCTACACTCTATACCCTACACTCTATACCCTACACTCTATACCCTACACTCTACACTCTATACCCTACACTCTATACCCTACACTCTATGCCCTACACTCTATACCATACACTCTATACCCTACACTCTATACCCTACACTCTATACCCTACACTCTATACCCTACACTCTACACTCTATACCCTATACTCTATACCCTACACTCTATACCCTACACTCTACACTCTATACCCTACACTCTATGCCCTACGCTCTATACCCTACACTCTACACTCTATACCCTACACTCTATACCCTACACTCTATGCCCTACACTCTATACCCTACACTCTATACCCTACACTCTATACCCTACACTCTATACCCTACACTCTACACTCTATACCCTACACTCTATACCCTACACTCTATACCCTACACTCTACACTCTATACCCTACTCTCTATACCCTACACTCTATGCCCTACACTCTATACCCTACACTCTATACCCTACACTCTATACCCTACACTCTACACTCTATACCCTACACTCTATACCCTACACTCTACACTCTATTCCCTACACTCTATACCCTACACTCTATACCCTACACTCTATACCCTACACTCTACACCCTACACTCTACACCCTACACTCTATACCATACACTCTACACCCTACACTCTACACTCTATGCCCTACACTCTACACCCTACACTCTATACCCTACACTCTAATCCCTACACTCTACACTCTATACCCTACACTCTATACCCTACACTCTATACCCTACACTCTACACTCTATACCCTACACTCTACACTCTATACCCTACACTCTATACCCTACACTCTATACCCTACACTCTATACCCTACACTCTATACCCTACACTCTACACTCTATGCCCTACACTCTACACTCTATACCCTACACTCTACACTCTATACCCTACACTCTACACTCTATACCCTACACTCTATACCCTTTACTCTATACCCTACACTCTATACCCTACACTCTACACTCTATGCCCTACACTCTACACTCTATACCTTACACTCAACACTCTATTCCCTACACTCTATACCCTACACTCTATACCCTACACTCTATACCCTACATTCTATACCCTACACTCTACACCCTACACTCTATACCCTACACTCTATACCATACACTCTATACCCTACACTCTACACTCTATGCCCTACACTCTACACCCTACACTCTATACCCTACATTCTAATCCCTACACTCTACACTCTATACCCTACACTCTATACCCTACACTCTATACCCTACACTCTACACTCTCTACCCTACACTCTCTACCCTACACTCTATACCCTACACTCTATACCCTACACTCTACACTCTATACCCTACACTCTACACTCTATACCCTACACTCTATACCCTACACTCTATACCCTACACTCAACACTCTATACCCTACACTCTATACCCTACACTCTATACCCTACACTCTATACCCTACACTCTATACCCTACACTCTACACTCTATACCCTACACTCTATACCCTACACTCTACACTCTATACCCTACACTCTATACCCTACACTCTATACCCTACACTCTACACTCTATACCCTACACTCTATACCCTACACTCTATGCCCTACACTCTATACCCTACACTCTATACCCTACACTCTATACCCTACACTCTACACTCTATACCCTACACTCTATACCCTACACTCTATACCCTACACTCTACACTCTATACCCTACACTCTATACCCTACACTCTATGCTCTACACTCTATACCCTACACTCTATACCCTACACTCTATACCCTACACTCTACACTCTATACCCTACACTCTATACCCTACACTCTATACCCTACACTCTAATCCCTACACTCTATACCCTACACTCTATACCCTACACTCTACACTCTATACCCTACACTCTATACCCTACACTCTATGCCCTACACTCTATACCCTACACTCTATACCCTACACTCTATACCCTACACTCTACACTCTATACCCTACACTCTATACCCTACACTCTATACCCTACACTCTACACTCTATACCCTACACTCTATACCCTACACTCTATGCTCTACACTCTATACCCTACACTCTATACCCTACACTCTATACCCTACACTCTACACTCTATACCCTACACTCTATACCCTACACTCTATACCCTACACTCTAATCCCTACACTCTACACTCTATACCCTACACTCTACACTCTATTCCCTACACTCTACACTCTATACCCTACACTCTATACCCTACACTCTATACCCTACACTCTATACCCTACACTCTACACTCTATACCCTACACTCTATACCCTACACTCTATACCCTACACTCTACACTCTATACCCTACGCTCTATACCCTACACTCTATGCCCTACACTCTATACCCTACACTCTATACCCTACACTCTATACCCTACACTCTACACTCTATTCCCTACACTCTATACCCTACACTCTATACCCTACACTCTATACCATACACTCTATACCCTACACTCTACACTCTATACCCTACACTCTACATCCCACACTCTATACCCTACACTCTAATCCCGACACTCTACACTCTATACCCTACACTCTATACCCTACACTCTATACCCTACACTCTACACTCTCTACCCTACAATCTATACCCTACATTCTATAACATGCACTCTATACCCTACACACTATACCCTACACTCTATATCATACACTCTACACTCTATACCCTACACTCTATACCATACTCTCTACACCATACACTCTATACCCTACACTCAATACCCTACACTATACACTCTATACCCTACACTCTATAGCCTACACTCTACAATCTATACCCTACACTCTATACCCTACACTCTATACCCTACAGTCTATACCCTACACTCTATACCCTACCTGAAAACATATCACACTTTTCATCATAGTGCTTTTACCAATGCATAAAATGCATGGAGAAGTCATTTCGAATGACTGGTCCTCAGTGTTGTGAGAACGATGACTGGTTAAAATTTTTGGTGGTTTCTTGTTCAGTCCATAGGCCTACATCATGTGGCAAACCGGTGAGCATGTGGCTCTATTAGTATAGGAGATACCTGAAAACATATCACACTTTTCATCATAGTGCTTTTACCAATGCATAAAATGCATGGAGAAGTCATTTCGAATGACTGGTCCTCAGTGTTGTGAGAACGATGACTGGTTAAAATTTTTGGTGGTTTCTTGTTCAGTCCATAGGCCTACATCATGTGGCAAACCGGTGAGCATGTGGCTCTATTAGTATAGGAGATACGTGAAAACATCACACTTTTCATCATAGTGCTTTTACCAATGCATAAAATGCATGGAGAAGTCATTTCGAATGACTGGTCCTCAGTGTTGTGAGAACGATGACTGGTTAAAATTTTTGGTGGTTTCTTGTTCAGTCCATAGGCCTACATCATGTGGCAAACCGGTGAGCATGTGGCTCTATTAGTATAGGAGATACCTGAAAACATATCACACTTTTCATCATAGTGCTTTTACCAATGCATAAAATGCATGGAGAAGTCATTTCGAATGACTGGTCCTCAGTGTTGTGAGAACGATGACTGGTTAAAATTTTTGGTGGTTTCTTGTTCAGTCCATAGGCCTACATCATGTGGCAAACCGGTGAGCATGTGGCTCTATTAGTATAGGAGATACCTGAAAACATATCACACTTTTCATCATAGTGCTTTTACCAATGCATAAAATGCATGGAGAAGTCATTTCGAATGACTGGTCCTCAGTGTTGTGAGAATGATGACTGGTTAAAATTTTTGGTGGTTTCTTGTTCAGTCCATAGGCCTACATCATGTGGCAAACCGGTGAGCATGTGGCTCTATTAGTATAGGAGATACCTGAAAACATATCACACTTTTCATCATAGTGCTTTTACCAATGCATAAAATGCATGGAGAAGTCATTTCGAATGACTGCTCCTCAGTGTTGTGAGAACGATGACTGGTTAAAATTTTTGGTGGTTTCTTGTTCAGTCCATAGGCCTACATCATGTGGCAAACCGGTGACCATGTGGCTCTATTAGTATAGGAGATACCTGAAAACATATCACACTTTTCATCATAGTGCTTTTACCAATGCATAAAATGCATGGAGAAGTCATTTCGAATGACTGGTCCTCAGTGTTGTGAGAACGATGACTGGTTAAAATTTTTGGTGGTTTCTTGTTCAGTCCATAGGCCTACATCATGTGGCAAACCGGTGAGCATGTGGCTCTATTAGTATAGGAGATACCTGAAAACATATCACACTTTTCATCATAGTGCTTTTACCAATGCATAAAATGCATGGAGAAGTCATTTCGAATGACTGGTCCTCAGTGTTGTGAGAACGATGACTGGTTAAAATTTTTGGTGGTTTCTTGTTCAGTCCATAGGCCTACATCATGTGGCAAACCGGTGAGCATGTGGCTCTATTAGTATAGGAGATACCTGAAAACATATCACACTTTTCATCATAGTGCTTTTACCAATGCATAAAATGCATGGAGAAGTCATTTCGAATGACTGGTCCTCAGTGTTGTGAGAACGATGACTGGTTAAAATTTTTGGTGGTTTCTTGTTCAGTCCATAGGCCTACATCATGTGGCAAACCGGTGAGCATGTGGCTCTATTAGTATAGGAGATACCTGAAAACATATCACACTTTTCATCATAGTGCTTTTACCAATGCATAAAATGCATGGAGAAGTCATTTCGAATGACTGGTCCTCAGTGTTGTGAGAACGATGACTGGATAAAATTTTTGGTGGTTTCTTGTTCAGTCCATAGGCCTACATCATGTGGCAAACCGGTGAGCATGTGGCTCTATTAGTATAGGAGATACCTGAAAACATATCACACTTTTCATCATAGTGCTTTTACCAATGCATAAAATGCATGGAGAAGTCATTTCGAATGACTGGTCCTCAGTGTTGTGAGAACGATGACTGGTTAAAATTTTTGGTGGTTTCTTGTTCAGTCCATAGGCCTACATCATGTGGCAAACCGGTGAGCATGTGGCTCTATTAGTATAGGAGATACCTGAAAACATAACACACTTTTCATCATAGTGCTTTTACCAATGCATAAAATGCATGGAGAAGTCATTTCGAATGACTGGTCCTCAGTGTTGTGAGAACGATGACTGGTTAAAATTTTTGGTGGTTTCTTGTTCAGTCCACAGGCCTACATCATGTGGCAAACCGGTGAGCATGTGGCTCTATTAGTATAGGAGATACCTGAAAACATATCACACTTTTCATCATAGTGCTTTTACCAATGCATAAAATGCATGGAGAAGTCATTTCGAATGACTGGTCCTCAGTGTTGTGAGAACGATGACTGGTTAAAATTTTTGGTGGTTTCTTGTTCAGTCCATAGGCCTACAGCATGTGGCAAACCGGTGAGCATGTGGCTCTATTAGTATAGGAGATACCTGAAAATATATCACACTTTTCATCATAGTGCTTTTACCAATGCATAAAATGCATGGAGAAGTCATTTCGAATGACTGGTCCTCAGTGTTGTGAGAACGATGACTGGTTAAAATTTTTGGTGGTTTCTTGTTCAGTCCATAGGCCTACAGCATGTGGCAAACCGGTGAGCATGTGGCTCTATTAGTATAGGAGATACCTGAAAACATATCACACTTTTCATCATAGTGCTTTTACCAATGCATAAAATGCATGGAGAAGTCATTTCGAATGACTGGTCCTCAGTGTTGTGAGAACGATGACTGGTTAAAATTTTTGGTGGTTTCTTGTTCAGTCCATAGGCCTACATCATGTGGCAAACCGGTGAGCATGTGGCTCTATTAGTATAGGAGATACCTGAAAACATATCACACTTTTCATCATAGTGCTTTTACCAATGCATAAAATGCATGGAGAAGTCATTTCGAATGACTGGTCCTCAGTGTTGTGAGAACGATGACTGGTTAAAATTTTTGGTGGTTTCTTGTTCAGTCCATAGGCCTACATCATGTGGCAAACCGGTGATCATGTGGCTCTATTAGTATAGGAGATACCTGAAAACATATCACACTTTTCATCATAGTGCTTTTACCAATGCATAAAATGCATGGAGAAGTCATTTCGAATGACTGGTCCTCAGTGTTGTGAGAACGATGACTGGTTAAAATTTTTGGTGGTTTCTTGTTCAGTCCATAGGCCTACATCATGTGGCAAACCGGTGAGCATGTGGCTCTATTAGTATAGGAGATACCTGAAAACATATCACACTTTTCATCATAGTGCTTTTACCAATGCATAAAATGCATGGAGAAGTCATTTCGAATGACTGGTCCTCAGTGTTGTGAGAACGATGACTGGTTAAAATTTTTGGTGGTTTCTTGTTCAGTCCATAGGCCTACATCATGTGGCAAACCGGTGAGCATGTGGCTCTATTAGTATAGGAGATACCTGAAAACATATCACACTTTTCATCATAGTGCTTTTACCAATGCATAAAATGCATGGAGAAGTCATTTCGAATGACTGGTCCTCAGTGTTGTGAGAACGATGACTGGTTAAAATTTTTGGTGGTTTCTTGTTCAGTCCATAGGCCTACATCATGTGGCAAACCGGTGAGCATGTGGCTCTATTAGTATAGGAGATACCTGAAAACATATCACACTTTTCAATCATAGTGCTTTTACCAATGCATAAAATGCATGGAGAAGTCATTTCGAATGACTGGTCCTCAGTGTTGTGAGAACGATGACTGGTTAAAATTTTTGGTGGTTTCTTGTTCAGTCCATAGGCCTACATCATGTGGCAAACCGGTGAGCATGTGGCTCTATTAGTATAGGAGATACCTGAAAACATATCACACTTTTCATCATAGTGCTTTTACCAATGCATAAAATGCATGGAGAAGTCATTTCGAATGACTGGTCCTCAGTGTTGTGAGAACGATGACTGGTTAAAATTTTTGGTGGTTTCTTGTTCAGTCCATAGGCCTACATCATGCGGCAAACCGGTGAGCATGTGGCTCTATTAGTATAGGAGATACCTGAAAACATATCACACTTTTCATCATAGTGCTTTTACCAATGCATAAAATGCATGGAGAAGTCATTTCGAATGACTGGTCCTCAGTGTTGTGAGAACGATGACTGGTTAAAATTTTTGGTGGTTTCTTGTTCAGTCCATAGGCCTACATCATGTGGCAAACCGGTGAGCATGTGGCTCTATTAGTATAGGAGATACCTGAAAACATATCACACTTTTCATCATAGTGCTTTTACCAATGCATAAAATGCATGGAGAAGTCATTTCGAATGACTGGTCCTCAGTGTTGTGAGAACGATGACTGGTTAAAATTTTTGGTGGTTTCTTGTTCAGTCCATAGGCCTACATCATGTGGCAAACCGGTGAGCATGTGGCTCTATTAGTATAGGAGATACCTGAAAACATATCACACTTTTCATCATAGTGCTTTTACCAATGCATAAAATGCATGGAGAAGTCATTTCGAATGACTGGTCCTCAGTGTTGTGAGAACGATGACTGGATAAAATTTTTGGTGGTTTCTTGTTCAGTCCATAGGCCTACATCATGTGGCAAACCGGTGAGCATGTGGCTCTATTAGTATAGGAGATACCTGAAAACATATCACACTTTTCATCATAGTGCTTTTACCAATGCATAAAATGCATGGAGAAGTCATTTCGAATGACTGGTCCTCAGTGTTGTGAGAATGATGACTGGTTAAAATTTTTCGTGGTTTCTTGTTCAGTCCATAGGCCTACATCATGTGGCAAACCGGTGAGCATGTGGCTCTATTAGTATAGGAGATACCTGAAAACATATCACACTTTTCATCATAGTGCTTTTACCAATGCATAAAATGCATGGAGAAGTCATTTCGAATGACTGGTCCTCAGTGTTGTGAGAACGATGACTGGTTAAAATTTTTGGTGGTTTCTTGTTCAGTCCATAGGCCTACATCATGTGGCAAACCGGTGAGCATGTGGCTCGATTAGTATAGGAGATACCTGAAAACATATCACACTTTTCATCATAGTGCTTTTACCAATGCATAAAATGCATGGAGAAGTCATTTCGAATGACTGGTCCTCAGTGTTGTGAGAACGATGACTGGTTAAAATTTTTGGTGGTTTCTTGTTCAGTCCATAGGCCTACATCATGTGGCAAACCGGTGAGCATGTGGCTCTATTAGTATAGGAGATACCTGAAAACATATCACACTTTTCATCATAGTGCTTTTACCAATGCATAAAATGCATGGAGAAGTCATTTCGAATGACTGGTCCTCAGTGTTGTGAGAACGATGACTGGTTAAAATTTTTGGTGGTTTCTTGTTCAGTCCATAGGCCTACATCATGTGGCAAACCGGTGAGCATGTGGCTCTATTAGTATAGGAGATACCTGAAAACATATCACACTTTTCATCATAGTGCTTTTACCAATGCATAAAATGCATGGAGAAGTCATTTCGAATGACTGGTCCTCAGTGTTGTGAGAACGATGACTGGTTAAAATTTTTGGTGGTTTCTTGTTCAGTCCATAGGCCTACATCATGTGGCAAACCGGTGAGCATGTGGCTCTATTAGTATAGGAGATACCTGAAAACATATCACACTTTTCATCATAGTGCTTTTACCAATGCATAAAATGCATGGAGAAGTCATTTCGAATGACTGGTCCTCAGTGTTGTGAGAACGATGACTGGTTAAAATTTTTGGTGGTTTCTTGTTCAGTCCATAGGCCTACATCATGTGGCAAACCGGTGAGCATGTGGCTCTATTAGTATAGGAGATACCTGAAAACATATCACACTTTTCATCATAGTGCTTTTACCAATGCTTAAAATGCATGGAGAAGTCATTTCGAATGACTGGTCCTCAGTGTTGTGAGAACGATGACTGGTTAAAATTTTTGGTGGTTTCTTGTTCAGTCCATAGGCCTACATCATGTGGCAAACCGGTGAGCATGTGGCTCTATTAGTATAGGAGATACCTGAAAACATATCACACTTTTCATCATAGTGCTTTTACCAATGCATAAAATGCATGGAGAAGTCATTTCGAATGACTGGTCCTCAGTGTTGTGAGAACGATGACTGGTTAAAATTTTGGTGGTTTCTTGTTCAGTCCATAGGCCTACATCATGTGGCAAACCGGTGAGCATGTGGCTCTATTAGTATAGGAGATACCTGAAAACATATCACACTTTTCATCATAGTGCTTTTACCAATGCATAAAATGCATGGAGAAGTCATTTCGAATGACTGGTCCTCAGTGTTGTGAGAACGATGACTGGTTAAAATTTTTGGTGGTTTCTTGTTCAGTCCATAGGCCTACATCATGTGGCAAACCGGTGAGCATGTGGCTCTATTAGTATAGGAGATACCTGAAAACATATCACACTTTTCATCATAGTGCTTTTACCAATGCATAAAATGCATGGAGAAGTCATTTCGAATGACTGGTCCTCAGTGTTGTGAGAACGATGACTGGTTAAAATTTTTGGTGGTTTCTTGTTCAGTCCATAGGCCTACATCATGTGGCAAACCGGTGAGCATGTGGCTCTATTAGTATAGGAGATACCTGAAAACATATCACACTTTTCATCATAGTGCTTTTACCAATGCATAAAATGCATGGAGAAGTCATTTCGAATGACTGGTCCTCAGTGTTGTGAGAACGATGACTGGTTAAAATTTTTGGTGGTTTCTTGTTCAGTCCATAGGCCTACATCATGTGGCAAACCGGTGAGCATGTGGCTCTATTAGTATAGGAGATACCTGAAAACATATCACACTTTTCATCATAGTGCTTTTACCAATGCATAAAATGCATGGAGAAGTCATTTCGAATGACTGGTCCTCAGTGTTGTGAGAACGATGACTGGTTAAAATTTTTGGTGGTTTCTTGTTCAGTCCATAGGCCTACATCATGTGGCAAACCGGTGAGCATGTGGCTCTATTAGTATAGGAGATACCTGAAAACATATCACACTTTTCAATCATAGTGCTTTTACCAATGCATAAAATGCATGGAGAAGTAATTTCGAATGACTGGTCCTCAGTGTTGTGAGAACGATGACTGGTTAAAATTTTTGGTGGTTTCTTGTTCAGTCCATAGGCCTACATCATGTGGCAAACCGGTGAGCATGTGGCTCTATTAGTATAGGAGATACCTGAAAACATATCACACTTTTCATCATAGTGCTTTTACCAATGCATAAAATGCATGGAGAAGTCATTTCGAATGACTGGTCCTCAGTGTTGTGAGAACGATGACTGGATAAAATTTTTGGTGGTTTCTTGTTCAGTCCATAGGCCTACATCATGTGGCAAACCGGTGAGCATGTGGCTCTATTAGTATAGGAGATACCTGAAAACATATCACACTTTTCATCATAGTGCTTTTACCAATGCATAAAATGCATGGAGAAGTAATTTCGAATGACTGGTCCTCAGTGTTGTGAGAACGATGACTGGTTAAAATTTTTGGTGGTTTCTTGTTCAGTCCATAGGCCTACATCATGTGGCAAACCGGTGAGCATGTGGCTCTATTAGTATAGGAGATACCTGAAAACATATCACACTTTTCATCATAGTGCTTTTACCAATGCATAAAATGCATGGAGAAGTCATTTCGAATGACTGGTCCTCAGTGTTGTGAGAACGATGACTGGTTAAAATTTTTGGTGGTTTCTTGTTCAGTCCATAGGCCTACATCATGTGGCAAACCGGTGAGCATGTGGCTCTATTAGTATAGGAGATACCTGAAAACATATCACACTTTTCATCATAGTGCTTTTACCAATGCATAAAATGCATGGAGAAGTCATTTCGAATGACTGGTCCTCAGTGTTGTGAGAACGATGACTGGTTAAAATTTTTGGTGGTTTCTTGTTCAGTCCATAGGCCTACATCATGTGGCAAACCGGTGAGCATGTGGCTCTATTAGTATAGGAGATACCTGAAAACATATCACACTTTTCATCATAGTGCTTTTACCAATGCATAAAATGCATGGAGAAGTCATTTCGAATGACTGGTCCTCAGTGTTGTGAGAACGATGACTGGTTAAAATTTTTGGTGGTTTCTTGTTCAGTCCATAGGCCTACATCATGTGGCAAACCGGTGAGCATGTGGCTCTATTAGTATAGGAGATACCTGAAAACATATCACACTTTTCAATCATAGTGCTTTTACCAATGCATAAAATGCATGGAGAAGTAATTTCGAATGACTGGACCTCAGTGTTGTGAGAACGATGACTGGTTAAAATTTTTGGTGGTTTCTTGTTCAGTCCATAGGCCTACATCATGTGGCAAACCGGTGAGCATGTGGCTCTATTAGTATAGGAGATACCTGAAAACATATCACACTTTTCATCATAGTGCTTTTACCAATGCATAAAATGCATGGAGAAGTCATTTCGAATGACTGGTCCTCAGTGTTGTGAGAACGATGACTGGATAAAATTTTTGGTGGTTTCTTGTTCAGTCCATAGGCCTACATCATGTGGCAAACCGGTGAGCATGTGGCTCTATTAGTAT
The DNA here is from genome assembly GCF_032444005.1 of Ranitomeya imitator. Classification (NCBI taxonomy): domain Eukaryota; kingdom Metazoa; phylum Chordata; class Amphibia; order Anura; family Dendrobatidae; genus Ranitomeya; species Ranitomeya imitator. The sequence goes on along the minus strand of NW_027193486.1, from coordinate 14,503 downwards.
AGGAGATACCTGAAAACATATCACACTTTTCATCATAGTGCTTTTACCAATGCATAAAATGCATGGAGAAGTAATTTCGAATGACTGGTCCTCAGTGTTGTGAGAACGATGACTGGTTAAAATTTTTGGTGGTTTCTTGTTCAGTCCATAGGCCTACATCATGTGGCAAACCGGTGAGCATGTGGCTCTATTAGTATAGGAGATACCTGAAAACATATCACACTTTTCATCATAGTGCTTTTACCAATGCATAAAATGCATGGAGAAGTCATTTCGAATGACTGGTCCTCAGTGTTGTGAGAACGATGACTGGTTAAAATTTTTGGTGGTTTCTTGTTCAGTCCATAGGCCTACATCATGTGGCAAACCGGTGAGCATGTGGCTCTATTAGTATAGGAGATACCTGAAAACATATCACACTTTTCATCATAGTGCTTTTACCAATGCATAAAATGCATGGAGAAGTCATTTCGAATGACTGGTCCTCAGTGTTGTGAGAACGATGACTGGTTAAAATTTTTGGTGGTTTCTTGTTCAGTCCACAGGCCTACATCATGTGGCAAACCGGTGAGCATGTGGCTCTATTAGTATAGGAGATACCTGAAAACATATCACACTTTTCATCATAGTGCTTTTACCAATGCATAAAATGCATGGAGAAGTCATTTCGAATGACTGGTCCTCAGTGTTGTGAGAACGATGACTGGTTAAAATTTTTGGTGGTTTCTTGTTCAGTCCATAGGCCTACAGCATGTGGCAAACCGGTGAGCATGTGGCTCTATTAGTATAGGAGATACCTGAAAATATATCACACTTTTCATCATAGTGCTTTTACCAATGCATAAAATGCATGGAGAAGTCATTTCGAATGACTGGTCCTCAGTGTTGTGAGAACGATGACTGGTTAAAATTTTTGGTGGTTTCTTGTTCAGTCCATAGGCCTACAGCATGTGGCAAACCGGTGAGCATGTGGCTCTATTAGTATAGGAGATACCTGAAAACATATCACACTTTTCATCATAGTGCTTTTACCAATGCATAAAATGCATGGAGAAGTCATTTCGAATGACTGGTCCTCAGTGTTGTGAGAACGATGACTGGTTAAAATTTTTGGTGGTTTCTTGTTCAGTCCATAGGCCTACATCATGTGGCAAACCGGTGAGCATGTGGCTCTATTAGTATAGGAGATACCTGAAAACATATCACACTTTTCATCATAGTGCTTTTACCAATGCATAAAATGCATGGAGAAGTCATTTCGAATGACTGGTCCTCAGTGTTGTGAGAACGATGACTGGTTAAAGTTTTTGGTGGTTTCTTGTTCAGTCCATAGGCCTACATCATGTGGCAAACCGGTGAGCATGTGGCTCTATTAGTATAGGAGATACCTGAAAACATATCACACTTTTCATCATAGTGCTTTTACCAATGCATAAAATGCATGGAGAAGTCATTTCGAATGACTGGTCCTCAGTGTTGTGAGAACGATGACTGGTTAAAATTTTTGGTGGTTTCTTGTTCAGTCCATAGGCCTACATCATGTGGCAAACCGGTGAGCATGTGGCTCTATTAGTATAGGAGATACCTGAAAACATATCACACTTTTCATCATAGTGCTTTTACCAATGCATAAAATGCATGGAGAAGTCATTTCGAATGACTGGTCCTCAGTGTTGTGAGAACGATGACTGGTTAAAATTTTTGGTGGTTTCTTGTTCAGTCCATAGGCCTACATCATGTGGCAAACCGGTGAGCATGTGGCTCTATTAGTATAGGAGATACCTGAAAACATATCACACTTTTCATCATAGTGCTTTTACCAATGCATAAAATGCATGGAGAAGTCATTTCGAATGACTGGTCCTCAGTGTTGTGAGAACGATGACTGGTTAAAATTTTTGGTGGTTTCTTGTTCAGTCCATAGGCCTACATCATGTGGCAAACCGGTGAGCATGTGGCTCTATTAGTATAGGAGATACCTGAAAACATATCACACTTTTCATCATAGTGCTTTTACCAATGCATAAAATGCATGGAGAAGTCATTTCGAATGACTGGTCCTCAGTGTTGTGAGAACGATGACTGGTTAAAATTTTTGGTGGTTTCTTGTTCAGTCCATAGGCCTACATCATGTGGCAAACCGGTGAGCATGTGGCTCTATTAGTATAGGAGATACCTGAAAACATATCACACTTTTCATCATAGTGCTTTTACCAATGCATAAAATGCATGGAGAAGTCATTTCGAATGACTGGTCCTCAGTGTTGTGAGAACGATGACTGGTTAAAATTTTTGGTGGTTTCTTGTTCAGTCCATAGGCCTACATCATGTGGCAAACCGGTGAGCATGTGGCTCTATTAGTATAGGAGATACCTGAAAACATATCACACTTTTCATCATAGTGCTTTTACCAATGCATAAAATGCATGGAGAAGTCATTTCGAATGACTGGTCCTCAGTGTTGTGAGAACGATGACTGGTTAAAATTTTTGGTGGTTTCTTGTTCAGTCCATAGGCCTACATCATGTGGCAAACCGGTGAGCATGTGGCTCTATTAGTATAGGAGATACCTGAAAACATATCACACTTTTCATCATAGTGCTTTTACCAATGCATAAAATGCATGGAGAAGTCATTTCGAATGACTGGTCCTCAGTGTTGTGAGAACGATGACTGGTTAAAATTTTGGTGGTTTCTTGTTCAGTCCACAGGCCTACATCATGTGGCAAACCGGTGAGCATGTGGCTCTATTAGTATAGGAGATACCTGAAAACATATCACACTTTTCATCATAGTGCTTTTACCAATGCATAAAATGCATGGAGAAGTCATTTCGAATGACTGGTCCTCAGTGTTGTGAGAACGATGACTGGTTAAAATTTTTGGTGGTTTCTTGTTCAGTCCATAGGCCTACAGCATGTGGCAAACCGGTGAGCATGTGGCTCTATTAGTATAGGAGATACCTGAAAATATATCACACTTTTCATCATAGTGCTTTTACCAATGCATAAAATGCATGGAGAAGTCATTTCGAATGACTGGTCCTCAGTGTTGTGAGAACGATGACTGGTTAAAATTTTTGGTGGTTTCTTGTTCAGTCCATAGGCCTACAGCATGTGGCAAACCGGTGAGCATGTGGCTCTATATTAGTATAGGAGATACCTGAAAACATATCACACTTTTCATCATAGTGCTTTTACCAATGCATAAAATGCATGGAGAAGTCATTTCGAATGACTGGTCCTCAGTGTTGTGAGAACGATGACTGGTTAAAATTTTTGGTGGTTTCTTGTTCAGTCCATAGGCCTACATCATGTGGCAAACCGGTGAGCATGTGGCTCTATTAGTATAGGAGATACCTGAAAACATATCACACTTTTCATCATAGTGCTTTTACCAATGCATAAAATGCATGGAGAAGTCATTTCGAATGACTGGTCCTCAGTGTTGTGAGAACGATGACTGGTTAAAGTTTTTGGTGGTTTCTTGTTCAGTCCATAGGCCTACATCATGTGGCAAACCGGTGAGCATGTGGCTCTATTAGTATAGGAGATACCTGAAAACATATCACACTTTTCATCATAGTGCTTTTACCAATGCATAAAATGCATGGAGAAGTCATTTCGAATGACTGGTCCTCAGTGTTGTGAGAACGATGACTGGTTAAAATTTTTGGTGGTTTCTTGTTCAGTCCATAGGCCTACATCATGTGGCAAACCGGTGAGCATGTGGCTCTATTAGTATAGGAGATACCTGAAAACATATCACACTTTTCATCATAGTGCTTTTTACCAATGCATAAAATGCATGGAGAAGTCATTTCGAATGACTGGTCCTCAGTGTTGTGAGAACGATGACTGGTTAAAATTTTTGGTGGTTTCTTGTTCAGTCCATAGGCCTACATCATGTGGCAAACCGGTGAGCATGTGGCTCTATTAGTATAGGAGATACCTGAAAACATATCACACTTTTCATCATAGTGCTTTTACCAATGCATAAAATGCATGGAGAAGTCATTTCGAATGACTGGTCCTCAGTGTTGTGAGAACGATGACTGGTTAAAATTTTTGGTGGTTTCTTGTTCAGTCCATAGGCCTACATCATGTGGCAAACCGGTGAGCATGTGGCTCTATTAGTATAGGAGATACCTGAAAACATATCACACTTTTCATCATAGTGCTTTTACCAATGCATAAAATGCATGGAGAAGTCATTTCGAATGACTGGTCCTCAGTGTTGTGAGAACGATGACTGGTTAAAATTTTTGGTGGTTTCTTGTTCAGTCCATAGGCCTACATCATGTGGCAAACCGGTGAGCATGTGGCTCTATTAGTATAGGAGATACCTGAAAACATATCACACTTTTCAATCATAGTGCTTTTACCAATGCATAAAATGCATGGAGAAGTCATTTCGAATGACTGGTCCTCAGTGTTGTGAGAACGATGACTGGTTAAAATTTTTGGTGGTTTCTTGTTCAGTCCATAGGCCTACATCATGTGGCAAACCGGTGAGCATGTGGCTCTATTAGTATAGGAGATACCTGAAAACATATCACACTTTTCATCATAGTGCTTTTACCAATGCATAAAATGCATGGAGAAGTCATTTCGAATGACTGGTCCTCAGTGTTGTGAGAACGATGACTGGATAAAATTTTTGGTGGTTTCTTGTTCAGTCCATAGGCCTACATCATGTGGCAAACCGGTGAGCATGTGGCTCTATTAGTATAGGAGATACCTGAAAACATATCACACTTTTCATCATAGTGCTTTTACCAATGCATAAAATGCATGGAGAAGTCATTTCGAATGACTGGTCCTCAGTGTTGTGAGAACGATGACTGGTTAAAATTTTTGGTGGTTTCTTGTTCAGTACATAGGCCTACATCATGTGGCAAACCGGTGAGCATGTGGCTCTATTAGTATAGGAGATACCTGAAAACATATCACACTTTTCATCATAGTGCTTTTACCAATGCATAAAATGCATGGAGAAGTCATTTCGAATGACTGGTCCTCAGTGTTGTGAGAACGATGACTGGTTAAAATTTTTGGTGGTTTCTTGTTCAGTCCATAGGCCTACATCATGTGGCAAACCGGTGAGCATGTGGCTCTATTAGTATAGGAGATACCTGAAAACATATCACACTTTTTCATCATAGTGCTTTTACCAATGCATAAAATGCATGGAGAAGTCATTTCGAATGACTGGTCCTCAGTGTTGTGAGAACGATGACTGGTTAAAATTTTTGGTGGTTTCTTGTTCAGTCCACAGGCCTACATCATGTGGCAAACCGGTGAGCATGTGGCTCTATTAGTATAGGAGATACCTGAAAACATATCACACTTTTCATCATAGTGCTTTTACCAATGCATAAAATGCATGGAGAAGTCATTTCGAATGACTGGTCCTCAGTGTTGTGAGAACGATGACTGGTTAAAATTTTTGGTGGTTTCTTGTTCAGTCCATAGGCCTACAGCATGTGGCAAACCGGTGAGCATGTGGCTCTATTAGTATAGGAGATACCTGAAAATATATCACACTTTTCATCATAGTGCTTTTACCAATGCATAAAATGCATGGAGAAGTCATTTCGAATGACTGGTCCTCAGTGTTGTGAGAACGATGACTGGTTAAAATTTTTGGTGGTTTCTTGTTCAGTCCATAGGCCTACAGCATGTGGCAAACCGGTGAGCATGTGGCTCTATTAGTATAGGAGATACCTGAAAACATATCACACTTTTCATCATAGTGCTTTTACCAATGCATAAAATGCATGGAGAAGTCATTTCGAATGACTGGTCCTCAGTGTTGTGAGAACGATGACTGGTTAAAATTTTTGGTGGTTTCTTGTTCAGTCCATAGGCCTACATCATGTGGCAAACCGGTGAGCATGTGGCTCTATTAGTATAGGAGATACCTGAAAACATATCACACTTTTCATCATAGTGCTTTTACCAATGCATAAAATGCATGGAGAAGTCATTTCGAATGACTGGTCCTCAGTGTTGTGAGAACGATGACTGGTTAAAATTTTTGGTGGTTTCTTGTTCAGTCCATAGGCCTACATCATGTGGCAAACCGGTGAGCATGTGGCTCTATTAGTATAGGAGATACCTGAAAACATATCACACTTTTCATCATAGTGCTTTTACCAATGCATAAAATGCATGGAGAAGTCATTTCGAATGACTGGTCCTCAGTGTTGTGAGAACGATGACTGGTTAAAATTTTTGGTGGTTTCTTGTTCAGTCCATAGGCCTACATCATGTGGCAAACCGGTGAGCATGTGGCTCTATTAGTATAGGAGATACCTGAAAACATATCACACTTTTCATCATAGTGCTTTTACCAATGCATAAAATGCATGGAGAAGTCATTTCGAATGACTGGTCCTCAGTGTTGTGAGAACGATGACTGGTTAAAATTTTTGGTGGTTTCTTGTTCAGTCCATAGGCCTACATCATGTGGCAAACCGGTGAGCATGTGGCTCTATTAGTATAGGAGATACCTGAAAACATATCACACTTTTCATCATAGTGCTTTTACCAATGCATAAAATGCATGGAGAAGTCATTTCGAATGACTGGTCCTCAGTGTTGTGAGAACGATGACTGGTTAAAATTTTTGGTGGTTTCTTGTTCAGTCCATAGGCCTACATCATGTGGCAAACCGGTGAGCATGTGGCTCTATTAGTATAGGAGATACCTGAAAACATATCACACTTTTCATCATAGTGCTTTTACCAATGCATAAAATGCATGGAGAAGTCATTTCGAATGACTGGTCCTCAGTGTTGTGAGAACGATGACTGGTTAAAATTTTTGGTGGTTTCTTGTTCAGTCCATAGGCCTACATCATGTGGCAAACCGGTGAGCATGTGGCTCTATTAGTATAGGAGATACCTGAAAACATATCACACTTTTCATCATAGTGCTTTTACCAATGCATAAAATGCATGGAGAAGTCATTTCGAATGACTGGTCCTCAGTGTTGTGAGAACGATGACTGGTTAAAATTTTTGGTGGTTTCTTGTTCAGTCCATAGGCCTACATCATGTGGCAAACCGGTGAGCATGTGGCTCTATTAGTATAGGAGATACCTGAAAACATATCACACTTTTCATCATAGTGCTTTTACCAATGCATAAAATGCATGGAGAAGTCATTTCGAATGACTGGTCCTCAGTGTTGTGAGAACGATGACTGGTTAAAATTTTTGGTGGTTTCTTGTTCAGTCCATAGGCCTACATCATGTGGCAAACCGGTGAGCATGTGGCTCTATTAGTATAGGAGATACCTGAAAACATATCACACTTTTCATCATAGTGCTTTTACCAATGCATAAAATGCATGGAGAAGTCATTTCGAATGACTGGTCCTCAGTGTTGTGAGAACGATGACTGGTTAAAATTTTTGGTGGTTTCTTGTTCAGTCCATAGGCCTACATCATGTGGCAAACCGGTGAGCATGTGGCTCTATTAGTATAGGAGATACCTGAAAACATATCACACTTTTCATCATAGTGCTTTTACCAATGCATAAAATGCATGGAGAAGTCATTTCGAATGACTGGTCCTCAGTGTTGTGAGAACGATGACTGGTTAAAATTTTTGGTGGTTTCTTGTTCAGTCCATAGGCCTACATCATGTGGCAAACCGGTGAGCCATGTGGCTCTATTAGTATAGGAGATACCTGAAAACATACCACACTTTTCATCATAGTGCTTTTACCAATGCATAAAATGCATGGAGAAGTCATTTCGAATGACTGGTCCTCAGTGTTGTGAGAACGATGACTGGTTAAAATTTTTGGTGGTTTCTTGTTCAGTCCATAGGCCTACATCATGTGGCAAACCGGTGAGCATGTGGCTCTATTAGTATAGGAGATACCTGAAAACATATCACACTTTTCATCATAGTGCTTTTACCAATGCATAAAATGCATGGAGAAGTCATTTCGAATGACTGGTCCTCAGTGTTGTGAGAACGATGACTGGTTAAAATTTTTGGTGGTTTCTTGTTCAGTCCATAGGCCTACATCATGTGGCAAACCGGTGAGCATGTGGCTCTATTAGTATAGGAGATACCTGAAAACATATCACACTTTTCATCATAGTGCTTTTACCAATGCATGAAAAATGCATGGAGAAGTCATTTCGAATGACTGGTCCTCAGTGTTGTGAGAACGATGACTGGTTAAAATTTTTGGTGGTTTCTTGTTCAGTCCATAGGCCTACAGCATGTGGCAAACCGGTGAGCATGTGGCTCTATTAGTATAGGAGATACCTGAAAACATATCACACTTTTCATCATAGTGCTTTTACCAATGCATAAAATGCATGGAGAAGTCATTTCGAATGACTGCTCCTCAGTGTTGTGAGAACGATGACTGGTTAAAATTTTTGGTGGTTTCTTGTTCAGTCCATAGGCCTACATCATGTGGCAAACCGGTGAGCATGTGGCTCTATTAGTATAGGAGATACCTGAAAACATATCACACTTTTCATCATAGTGCTTTTACCAATGCATAAAATGCATGGAGAAGTCATTTCGAATGACTGGTCCTCAGTGTTGTGAGAACGATGACTGGTTAAAATTTTTGGTGGTTTCTTGTTCAGTCCATAGGCCTACATCATGTGGCAAACCGGTGAGCATGTGGCTCTATTAGTATAGGAGATACCTGAAAACATATCACACTTTTCATCATAGTGCTTTTACCAATGCATAAAATGCATGGAGAAGTCATTTCGAATGACTGGTCCTCAGTGTTGTGAGAACGATGACTGGTTAAAATTTTTGGTGGTTTCTTGTTCAGTCCATAGGCCTACATCATGTGGCAAACCAGTGAGCATGTGGCTCTATTAGTATAGGAGATACCTGAAAACATATCACACTTTTCATCATAGTGCTTTTACCAATGCATAAAATGCATGGAGAAGTCATTTCGAATGACTGGTCCTCAGTGTTGTGAGAACGATGACTGGTTAAAATTTTTGGTGGTTTCTTGTTCAGTCCATAGGCCTACATCATGTGGCAAACCGGTGAGCATGTGGCTCTATTAGTATAGGAGATACCTGAAAACATATCACACTTTTCATCATAGTGCTTTTACCAATGCATAAAATGCATGGAGAAGTCATTTCGAATGACTGGTCCTCAGTGTTGTGAGAACGATGACTGGTTAAAATTTTTGGTGGTTTCTTGTTCAGTCCATAGGCCTACATCATGTGGCAAACCGGTGAGCATGTGGCTCTATTAGTATAGGAGATACCTGAAAACATATCACACTTTTCATCATAGTGCTTTTACCAATGCATAAAATGCATGGAGAAGTCATTTCGAATGACTGGTCCTCAGTGTTGTGAGAACGATGACTGGTTAAAATTTTTGGTGGTTTCTTGTTCAGTCCATAGGCCTACATCATGTGGCAAACCGGTGAGCATGTGGCTCTATTAGTATAGGAGATACCTGAAAACATATCACACTTTTCATCATAGTGCTTTTACCAATGCATAAAATGCATGGAGAAGTCATTTCGAATGACTGGTCCTCAGTGTTGTGAGAACGATGACTGGTTAAAATTTTTCGTGGTTTCTTGTTCAGTCCATAGGCCTACATCATGTGGCAAACCGGTGAGCATGTGGCTCTATTAGTATAGCAGATACCTGAAAACATATCACACTTTTCATCATAGTGCTTTTACCAATGCATAAAATGCATGGAGAAGTCATTTCGAATGACTGGTCCTCAGTGTTGTGAGAACAATGACTCGTTAAAATTTTTGGTGGTTTCTTGTTCAGTCCATAGGCCTACATCATGTGGCAAACCGGTGAGCATGTGGCTCTATTAGTATAGGAGATACCTGAAAACATATCACACTTTTCATCATAGTGCTTTTACCAATGCATAAAATGCATGGAGAAGTCATTTCGAATGACTGGTCCTCAGTGTTGTGAGAACAATGACTGGTTAAAATTTTTGGTGGTTTCTTGTTCAGTCCATAGGCCTACATCATGTGGCAAACCGGTGAGCATGTGGCTCTATTAGTATAGGAGATACCTGAAAACATATCACACTTTTCATCATAGTGCTTTTACCAATGCATAAAATGCATGGAGAAGTCATTTCGAATGACTGGTCCTCAGTGTTGTGAGAACGATGACTGGTTAAAATCTTTGGTGGTTTCTTGTTCAGTCCATAGGCCTACATCATGTGGCAAACCGGTGAGCATGTGGCTCTATTAGTATAGGAGATACCTGAAAACATATCACACTTTTCATCATAGTGCTTTTACCAATGCATAAAATGCATGGAGAAGTCATTTCGAATGACTGGTCCTCAGTGTTGTGAGAACGATGACTGGTTAAAATTTTTGGTGGTTTCTTGTTCAGTCCATAGGCCTACATCATGTGGCAAACCGGTGAGCATGTGGCTCTATTAGTATAGGAGATACCTGAAAACATATCACACTTTTCATCATAGTGCTTTTACCAATGCATAAAATGCATGGAGAAGTCATTTCGAATGACTGGTCCTCAGTGTTGTGAGAACGATGACTGGTTAAAATTTTTGGTGGTTTCTTGTTCAGTTAATAGGCCTACATCATGTGGCAAACCGGTGAGCATGTGGCTCTATTAGTATAGGAGATACCTGAAAACATATCACACTTTTCATCATAGTGCTTTTACCAATGCATAAAATGCATGGAGAAGTCATTTCGAATGACTGGTCCTCAGTGTTGTGAGAACGATGACTGGTTAAAATTTTTGGTGGTTTCTTGTTCAGTCCATAGGCCTACATCATGTGGCAAACCGGTGAGCATGTGGCTCTATTAGTATAGGAGATACCTGAAAACATATCACACTTTTCATCATACTGCTTTTACCAATGCATAAAATGCATGGAGAAGTCATTTCGAATGACTGGTCCTCAGTGTTGTGAGAACGATGACTGGTTAAAATTTTTCGTGGTTTCTTGTTCAGTCCATAGGCCTACATCATGTGGCAAACCGGTGAGCATGTGGCTCTATTAGTATAGGAGATACCTGAAAACATATCACACTTTTCATCAGTGCTTTTACCATGCATAAAATGCATGGAGAAGTCATTTCGAATGACTGGTCCTCAGTGTTGTGAGAACGATGACTGGTTAAAATTTTTGGTGGTTTCTTGTTCAGTCCATAGGCCTACATCATGTGGCAAACCGGTGAGCATGTGGCTCTATTAGTATAGGAGATACCTGAAAACATATCACACTTTTCATCATAGTGCTTTTACCAATGCATAAAATGCATGGAGAAGTCATTTCGAATGACTGGTCCTCAGTGTTGTGAGAACGATGACTGGTTAAAATTTTTGGTGGTTTCTTGTTCAGTCCATAGGCCTACATCATGTGGCAAACCGGTGAGCATGTGGCTCTATTAGTATAGGAGATACCTGAAAACATATCACACTTTTCATCATAGTGCTTTTACCAATGCATAAAATGCATGGAGAAGTCATTTCGAATGACTGGTCCTCAGTGTTGTGAGAACGATGACTGGTTAAAATTTTTGGTGGTTTCTTGTTCAGTCCATAGGCCTACATCATGTGGCAAACCGGTGAGCATGTGGCTCTATTAGTATAGGAGATACCTGAAAACATATCACACTTTTCATCATAGTGCTTTTACCAATGCATAAAATGCATGGAGAAGTCATTTCGAATGACTGGTCCTCAGTGTTGTGAGAACGATGACTGGTTAAAATTTTTGGTGGTTTCTTGTTCAGTCCATAGGCCTACAGCATGTGGCAAACCGGTGAGCATGTGGCTCTATTAGTATAGGAGATACCTGAAAACATATCACACTTTTCATCATAGTGCTTTTACCAATGCATAAAATGCATGGAGAAGTCATTTCGAATGACTGGTCCTCAGTGTTGTGAGAACGATGACTGGTTAAAATTTTTGGTGGTTTCTTGTTCAGTCCATAGGCCTACATCATGTGGCAAACCGGTGAGCATGTGGCTCTATTAGTATAGGAGATACCTGAAAACATATCACACTTTTCATCATAGTGCTTTTACCAATGCATAAAATGCATGGAGAAGTCATTTCGAATGACTGGTCCTCAGTGTTGTGAGAACGATGACTGGTTAAAATTTTTGGTGGTTTCTTGTTCAGTCCATAGGCCTACATCATGTGGCAAACCGGTGAGCATGTGGCTCTATTAGTATAGGAGATACCTGAAAACATATCACACTTTTCATCATAGTGCTTTTACCAATGCATAAAATGCATGGAGAAGTCATTTCGAATGACTGGTCCTCAGTGTTGTGAGAACGATGACTGGTTAAAATTTTTGGTGGTTTCTTGTTCAGTCCATAGGCCTACATCATGTGGCAAACGGTGAGCATGTGGCTCTATTAGTATAGGAGATACCTGAAAACATATCACACTTTTCATCATAGTGCTTTTACCAATGCATAAAATGCATGGAGAAGTCATTTCGAATGACTGGTCCTCAGTGTTGTCAGAACGATGACTGGATAAAATTTTTGGTGGTTTCTTGTTCAGTCCATAGGCCTACATCATGTGGCAAACCGGTGAGCATGTGGCTCTATTAGTATAGGAGATACCTGAAAACATATCACACTTTTCATCATAGTGCTTTTACCAATGCATAAAATGCATGGAGAAGTCATTTCGAATGACTGGTCCTCAGTGTTGTGAGAACGATGACTGGTTAAAATTTTGGTGGTTTCTTGTTCAGTCCATAGGCCTACATCATGTGGCAAACCGGTGAGCATGTGGCTCTATTAGTATAGGAGATACCTGAAAACATATCACACTTTTCATCATAGTGCTTTTACCAATGCATAAAATGCATGGAGAAGTCATTTCGAATGACTGGTCCTCAGTGTTGTGAGAACGATGACTGGTTAAAATTTTTGGTGGTTTCTTGTTCAGTCCATAGGCCTACATCATGTGGCAAACCGGTGAGCATGTGGCTCTATTAGTATAGGAGATACCTGAAAACATATCACACTTTTCATCATAGTGCTTTTACCAATGCATAAAATGCATGGAGAAGTCATTTCGAATGACTGGTCCTCAGTGTTGTGAGAACGATGACTGGTTAAAATTTTTGGTGGTTTCTTGTTCAGTCCACAGGCCTACATCATGTGGCAAACCGGTGAGCATGTCGCTCTATTAGTATAGGAGATACCTGAAAACATATCACACTTTTCATCATAGTGCTTTTACCAATGCATAAAATGCATGGAGAAGTCATTTCGAATGACTGGTCCTCAGTGTTGTGAGAACGATGACTGGTTAAAATTTTTGGTGGTTTCTTGTTCAGTCCATAGGCCTACAGCATGTGGCAAACCGGTGAGCATGTGGCTCTATTAGTATAGGAGATACCTGAAAATATATCACACTTTTCATCATAGTGCTTTTACCAATGCATAAAATGCATGGAGAAGTCATTTCGAATGACTGGTCCTCAGTGTTGTGAGAACGATGACTGGTTAAAATTTTTGGTGGTTTCTTGTTCAGTCCATAGGCCTACATCATGTGGCAAACCGGTGAGCATGTGGCTCTATTAGTATAGGAGATACCTGAAAACATATCACACTTTTCATCATAGTGCTTTTACCAATGCATAAAATGCATGGAGAAGTCATTTCGAATGACTGGTCCTCAGTGTTGTGAGAACGATGACTGGTTAAAATTTTTGGTGGTTTCTTGTTCAGTCCATAGGCCTACATCATGTGGCAAACCGGTGAGCATGTGGCTCTATTAGTATAGGAGATACCTGAAAACATATCACACTTTTCATCATAGTGCTTTTACCAATGCATAAAATGCATGGAGAAGTCATTTCGAATGACTGGTCCTCAGTGTTGTGAGAACGATGACTGGTTAAAATTTTTGGTGGTTTCTTGTTCAGTCCACAGGCCTACATCATGTGGCAAACCGGTGAGCATGTGGCTCTATTAGTATAGGAGATACCTGAAAACATATCACACTTTTCATCATAGTGCTTTTACCAATGCATAAAATGCATGGAGAAGTCATTTCGAATGACTGGTCCTCAGTGTTGTGAGAACGATGACTGGTTAAAATTTTTGGTGGTTTCTTGTTCAGTCCATAGGCCTACAGCATGTGGCAAACCGGTGAGCATGTGGCTCTATTAGTATAGGAGATACCTGAAAATATATCACACTTTTCATCATAGTGCTTTTACCAATGCATAAAATGCATGGAGAAGTCATTTCGAATGACTGGTCCTCAGTGTTGTGAGAACGATGACTGGTTAAAATTTTTGGTGGTTTCTTGTTCAGTCCATAGGCCTACATCATGTGGCAAACCGGTGAGCATGTGGCTCTATTAGTATAGGAGATACCTGAAAACATATCACACTTTTCATCATAGTGCTTTTACCAATGCATAAAATGCATGGAGAAGTCATTTCGAATGACTGGTCCTCAGTGTTGTGAGAACGATGACTGGTTAA